>NC_056723.1:5626215-5853715 GCF_018831695.1 Puntigrus tetrazona
CAGACCGATGTAAAAAGAAATGAAAATTAAGTTACCAATTCAATTAACATGTTACACACTAGATTCATTGAGTCTGTGACGCTTTTAATTTGGACGTAATGCCGTTGAATCTTGCTGGCACCATCTCTGGATTTAAGTAGACATGTAGACCAACCTCGCAAAAATGCCGGTATCCTGTTTACACGATTCATAAACAGGCCAACATAAGTAAATACATCAACATCCGGTGGATATCTGACATTACTTTCAGACGCCCAACGCTTCTTTGGGAGAGGAAGAAGGAAAAAAAAAAAAAAAAAAACACCTCACACGCCCAGACTCGGGGAGTGTAGCTCTTATGTTTTGACAAAGAGCAGTAAAATGAGAAGGTCAGACAGAAGAGAGGAAACTAAACTGCCAGAAATTCTACATTTAATTAATAGAAATGTGACAGCATTGAAGTATCAAAACCAAACAAAAATCAATAATATTCACATAATGTGCTTACACAAAAAAGTGTTTTTTCTACAAATAAAGAAATAAAGTCACAAACGTTGCAGTAGGTACTTTTAAAAATAAAAAGAACAAAAAATAAATAAAAATAGCTTACGCTTACAAAACTATAACCCACTAAAATGAATTATGCCGCTGTTTAGCACATGCAAAGGATATGTCTGAAACCTCTCACACATAAAACAACCGAAGCCTCCGGGCCGCAGACAGAGCCAAATATATACATAAATTCACATATATACGTGTTTGTGTGTGTATATATGTGAATTTTTGTATATATGTGAATACACACACACACACACACACACACACACACATACACACACAGGCTTGTCAATTGATACAAATATTTAAATCGTGATTAATCGCTTGACTCATGAGTTAGCTTGCAATTAATGAATTTATATTTTCATGGACAGATATGAGTGCTTTATGCAATATATGTTTATTATTAGTGAAATCATAGTTAACATAAGAGCATGAAGATCACAGATGTTTTTCAAAGAACTTTGACTATTACACGCATAAAAATAGAACATAGAAATAGCAGAACAATAGAAATCCCATTACTTCACTTTATTTGCACTGAGGAACTGACTTAGACAAGCCTGTTTAAAGAGACAAGACCAGCAAATCTCAGAAGAAACTAAATATGGTTTGGGCAAAAATATATATATTTTTTTTTAAAAAGGCGCTTTTTAAAAAAATACAAGTTCCTAAAGGGGTCTGAAAAGTTGCTAAGATGGCAACACTGACAGCACCTGGATAAGCCATGGGTCAAACAGAAAATGTACAATTTTTTTTTTTAAGGGGTGTCCAACAAGCCGCAGTTCTCCTTTAGAAGTCTAATGGAAGAGTTCAAAGTCATTATGTATAAAGACTCTTCTGATATCAAGGTTGCAGGTGGAGGTGGAGGAAGAGTGGCAGATACTATCAGTAAAGCAATTCAAGAAAGTAGGAATCAATATGCTCCCCAACAATACATCTCCTCGATTAGAGCTGGAGATAAGTTGCATCAGAGGGTTGGCTCAGTGGGGGTAGCTTCTTGCCAGTGCACCTAGAGAGACAGTCTTTCCAGGTCGACCTGGAGGGACAGTTAAACTTTCCAGCCAACATTGCAACCACTAGGCTCCACCTGGATATGATGCTAACATCGGAGTCTACAAAGCAAGTGATTTTGCTAGAACTGACCGTCCCCTGGGAAGATCGAATTGAGGAAGCGTATGAACGCGAAAAAGGCCAAATATGCTGATCTTGTTACAGAGTGTTGAAGCAATGGGCGGAAAGCAAGTGTGAACTAGTTAAAGTTAGGATTTCGCTGGTAGATCAGTTCAGTGAACTCTTAACCTGCTTTGAATCTTGACTGTTAATAGATGGACAGAACCCTCTCGATTTTCATTATAATTATTGTCATTTGTGTTTTAAAGATCAGTTGAAATCTTGAAGGGATAGTTCATCCAAAATGTGAAAACTTTATCATTCATGTCGTTCTAAACCCAGATCTGAACACAAAGTGTTCTTATAGCTTCATAAAATTAAGGTTGAACCCCTGATGAAAGCTCTTTGATATTGTTAAAAATATCTCAATTTGTTATTCAAAGATGAACCAAGGTCTTACAGCATTGGAACGACATGAAGGTGAGTAATTAAGGACAATTTTATTTTTATTTTTTTGGGTGAACTAGTATCTTTCGTTAATAGAGCATGGATCAATTTCACAAACCACTGCGAAGCTCCACCCTGACTCAAAGCAATGTTCTTTGACTCACATAAGCTGTTCCCACCCTGATCTGTCTACAGTAGTATGCTGCTCCGCCTGGGACAGCCAAAGGTTTGTCTAACCCGACCAGAAAGTTACAAGTCGAAATGGTGTCTCAATTGGCTGTAAATTCGGAAACAATGTGTTTTCTCTGGGGTACATATGGGACGCATTGCGAGCAGACAGCAGAGTCGACAGCTGCTGGTGACTGCTTACCACAACACTGATGCAAAAAAAACTGGGACAACCGCTTCTGTATTACGTTAATAATCCGTGAACATCTCCAGAACAGGAGAGGAGAGCTCGGCGTCTTTCCCTTTCGCTACCCTCCCGCTGACAGATGTGGGACAGTGGCGAACATCCCTCAGGAAATGAGATGGATTGTGGTGGCAATAACTGAGCTACAGGACAGGAAAGACTAGGACTGCTGAGTGAAACCAGGCCGACTCTACACTTTCACAAGTCTCACTTGTAACGTGAGAAAAACAGAGAAAGAGAATCCGCTCTTGAAAGCGTGAAGCACTCGTTTAAAATTTCTAGGTGATAATAAACAGCATTTTGTAGTTGATAAAGCAACTGATGATTAACTGTTTTGGGTTTTAAACCTTTGAAACTGGGCTTTATAATGTTTACAAGCAATCTGATCTAATCTCAGAAACTTGAGGAATTATAACTTTCACTTACAAAACACAATAATCAAAAATGCAGCAGGCAATAAAATTATAAAGATTAAATTGATAAGTCATATCTTGTCAGAACAGTCGGGAGAAATAATTGTTGAATCAAGTCATCACTATTTTAGCTTTCTTTGCGCACAAAAGTATTTTTGTAGCTTCTTCATAAATGCTATTTTAATGATGTCCTTACTACCTTTATGGTCCTTGAACATGACAGCAGCATTGTTGTCTATGCAGGTTCAAAAAGCTCTTGGATATCTTAATTATCTTAATTAGTTTTTTCTAAAGATGAACAAAAGTCTTATGGGTTTGAAATGAGATGAGGGTGAGTAATTAATGACAGAATTTTCATTTTCGGGTGAACTTCAGTTCTTTTTCCCAAGGTATCCGATTTGATGGTCTTTTAAATTGCAACCATTAACACACTAAGCACACACGCAAACCATTTATTCTACTAATTCATCACGCTCAACAGCAATTTTGAGTGGTTCTGCAGTCCGTCAAAGCCCTGCTGGCCTTTAAAAATGTTACATTTGAGCGTATTTGTTTTCTCAAACAAAATGACAAAAAAAAAAATTGCATGAGTGAAAGAATTGCTGGATAGTGTGCGCGGCGCTGGCCACAGGAGATGGAAAATATTACGAAAGTCAGGTGTCTTTTATACCCCTATAATTCAAGTGAAACCGTGTATCCTTGGAGCCTGGAACATCAAAGTTTAAGACCTCATGGTGAAACAGCCAGCAACAGCAACAAACTGTTACCAGGCAATTAACTATAGTGCTGTTTGGCTTGGACTACCACTGGCTGGATTTGGCCTGCGCAGAGGCGCAAACTTGCAATTCTGTTGCATTTGAGTGAATTCTAGTGAGACAACTAGAGCAGAGACCAGTGGCTGTACCTACGTCATAGACACTAGCTGTATGTTACAGTTTTTTGGCCCAACATTACAGAAGATGGCATGCTGTATGTGTATGTGCGTTGTATGTAATATTCTATTTAAATGAACTGTATTATGGCCCCTTCCTGCTTGGGGAGGAAGTTCTCTGGATGTCTGCCAGACTTGTGTGGGACATCCATCACCTGTACGAACCGCATGTAAGTGGAGCTGCATTTGAAGCTCGCAGCCTCTTCAAAGTAGCTTATTCTACCACTACCGTCCGAATCAAAACAGCCCCTTGCTCTGATGGGCCTTGGATGTGCCGCTAGCTCATAGACAAAAGGAGCTATCATTAGCATGGCCAATGTTTTAGCGAGAGGCCCCTCGCTGGAAAAACCCTGCACAAATCAAGTTTCACGGCTCCTGCCGGCCACAATGTGCCAGGGCCATTGGTGCAAATGCTTTGAGAGGACTTTAAAGAAAAGCATTATTGATCCTCTTCACACTTATGTTTTTTTTGCCAGCATCCATCAGCAGACGAGCCCTCGGCCACCTCACATCGTTCCGCCGCAAATAAAGCCCTCTTTCAAGCTGTTGCTTTTCATTGTCACGGTGTTGCCATACTGAAGGGCCATCAAAATGCACTTCAGGATTCATTGTAGTCAAATGGCTTTATTGAGAGGAAAATTAAGACTTTTAGAGAAGGGAAAAGGGAAGAATGTAGCTATTAAGCGATGTGAAAGAACAGAATACAGAATAAACTGAAAAATAAATACACAGAACAGAACACATAGGGCAGATTGGTATACATCAATAATATTTTTTATGTAATAAAATGAATATATAAGTGCTGTCAAATGATTAAACACGATTAAACATACAAAATAATGTGTATTTGCATACATAATGTGTGTGTACTTTGTATATATACAGTGTATATATAAACATACAATATATATCTTGGAACATTTTTACATGTATATACATTTACATAGTTATATTTTTATATTATATATAAATAGATTTAATACATTGCATTTCTCTTAAAGATATACATTTGTTTGTATTCATTTATAGGCCTACATAAAGACTCATTATGAAAAAACTTGTGTACTGTATTATATATATATATATATATATATATATATATATATATATATATATATATAAAAATGTATACATATTTTGAATATATACTGTATAGCCTATAGAGTTGTATATTTATATGGTTATATTTAATATATAAACATAACATTTTACATATTCATAAGTATCTACATGCATGTGTATTTATATACAGATAAATATAAAGAGTAAAAACTAATATATTACGTAAACAGATATGTTTATTTCTGATGCAATGAATCGCGACTAATACAGTAAGAGCAAACTATCCTATGATGAGGTCCTCTTCAAACTAGCGTACAAACTGTTTCCCTCAACAATATTTACATCTCTGCTTGAGGCGACTCAAAAAAAAGCCCTCCTGTTTTGCGCAAGTTCTGCTTCACTCTGTTCTACATATTTGTCTTTATGGGAACCCAGAGGGCACCCATGGCACTTTGCAATCAGGGTCACAAAAGACTCTGTGAAAGCAGAATCTACATAATTGCCCCACAAAGCAGGGGACTTTCTACACCAGGGACGGCACATCAGTCAAATGAGTTATCTTAAACATCTCTACACTGAGGGGGTGAATTGAGGGGGTCTGCGGCGACTTCTAAAGGGTTCAAAGGGGTGGGGTGAAGAAGGGGGTGAGTTTGACTGTTCGGAAAACAGGCGAAAACACACGGCGAGAGCGACAGAAATGAAAAGCCCCACAGTTCCCATACTGTTTAAGGAAAAAACCTTACAGTGCAAGTGCCAATAATCAAACCTCCTTTTCAGACGTAAGGGACCTGAGATGAAAGGGGATGTTCTTGGCACACATTCAAAACGATCTTTTGGGCATTTAAGAGAACAGGCTGTGAACCTGAAACACCAGTTGGAGCTCTGTATCGTGAAAGTGAGGACATGTCAGGTGGTTGATTACAAAAGCAAACGTCCATCTATGTAGTGAAACGTGAGAATAAAAAACCATTTGTCATTTACTCACATCCACAAATTAGGTCTATGCATGTACAGTAACTCGAGAAGCTTTTACACTACAGAAAGATGGCAAAATCTTCATAAAAGTACCTTAAATGTGGTTCATGAGATTCACGCACTACATATCAAGTCTTATGAAGCCATATAATAGCTTTGTGCTAGAAACGGAACACTATTTAGATTATTATTTACAGGTAATCTTCAGTGAGCTGTTAACTGCAGACTACTGAGTGAAGTGAACTCGAGGATTGAATTGTTCTGATTTAAAAACGAATCTGAGACGAATGAAAAACCTTTCAAATGAGACACAGATTCAAATCTAATCAAGATTTTCAGTGAATAATAATAAATATTGGTCTGTTTCTCACACAGCTATTAAATGTTTCCAGAGAATTTTGGCACTTTTGCATCTTTTTGATGTTTAAAAGATCCAGTGTCTATTCAATTCAAAGTGCATAAAAAAGTGGCCAATTCTTCAAATTTCTCCTGTTGCGTGCCACAGAAAGACAAACTTGTACAACTGAGTTTTTCATAATGTCCTGCTAAAATTACCATTATTAACTGTAAGGAAAAGGAAGGCCAAAAAAGAGGGTAACTGACAGCACATTACATTTTGAGTAAATTATTCCTATAAAACCAAATATGACAGCCATATACTAGAAATAAAAACTCTGTCAAGCTTAAAAATCATGTCTCAAAAACAGGCTGGAGAAACTGCTACACGGTCCTTTCACAAACATGAAAATTTAACAATGGAAATGTCCTCAGCCCCAAATGCAATTCAACTTTTCAAGGAGGAAGGTAAAAAAAAGCCCTTTCAGACAAGGCCTATCACCAGCCGTGTTAAAGGGGGAAAAAAAGCAAGAAGGCAAGAGGGAGGGAGGAGGGCCCGAAAGCCTCCATTCCTCTATTTATAACCATTCAGGCAGTGAGCAGCCACATTCCAAATGCCAGAAGGCACTTTTCAAAACTCCTCATTTAAAACTTAATGTTGTTTTCAGCTCCTAAAAAAGAGCCGCCCTCCCTCACACCCACCATCGACCAAAAGAAACCAAGCGGGTGAAAAAAAAAAAAAAAAAAAAAAAAAAAGGCAAACAGTAACATGTAAATGTGACTCTGTTCGGAGGCAGTCCAGAATCGGCCCTTTCAAAACAAAAAGGGCAGCTGAAATGAGGTAAGCGTGCATCAGTATGCAAAAAAGAAAATCTTTAATGAGAAATTACTGATGGCCGGGCCGTGCTGAAACTCCACCGATTAGCACTTCAAGGGCTTTTCTCCCTTTCAGAGGGTAAGTGGGCCAGCTAAAGAATGGCCTCCGCCTCCATTAAGGTGAATCTGAAGAACCCTTGTGAGAAAGGAGAACAGAACACACTTGTCAGCTGCTGGGAGGCAGGGGAATGCGGCGCAGCCACCCAAAAAGTGCATCTGGTGCAGGGGTGGGGTGGTGTGCGTGGATGGAGGAGGACCTCTGCAAGATTTCGCCTCTATTCTGTGCAGCTTTTGTTCTGGTGTAGGCAGGGGGTCAGCTCTGAACACATGACCACAGGGCTTCCCTCCTCAGCCGGGCAGGAGAAGAGCGCGTCCCAAACATCCCTTAAAATCACTTCCAAAGGAACAGTAAATATACTCATTTGTTTATCCTACACTGTAATAAGATTAAACGGAGAGCAAACGAATAAAGCCTTCTGCTGAACAGATTTCTCTCTGTGACCCTGTCCGGTTTAGAGTTTCAGAATTGGTCTCAAAGTGTTCTGCCCAAATATCAGTATGAAATTTTCTTGATTCTTTGGATTTACTCTACGAAAAACCATTTAAGTTCATATTGAAATTAGACATAATAGAGAAATAACAGAGCAACAATTGAGAAAATACAATGCTCCTTTTCAGGGGGTGTCTTAATAGGACAGAACAACCACAAATTGGATTTATTCAGTGTCACAAATGTTGTTTAATTATATCAATGAGAAGAGAAAGACACTGAGTATTGACACTGACATGATACAAAACAGAGCAATACAACTGCAAAATGGAGGCAATAATACAAATACTCCTCTGGTGATGATTGGCGATCTTAACTGTTTCTCAGTTACAGCAATGAGATTAAAAGGAGATTTGTGCTTGCATCTTAAATTTCTCACCAGTAGTCTAACATTGGGTCTCCTCTAGAGTTTCAGTGAAATTTCTGAGAATTTTCTGAGCAAAATTATCCAGGTTCATTTTACAGCAACAGATATCTTTTCAGTCACTATTTTAATTTCTCCCCAGGAATTTTAAGAAGAAAGATCTGATGCAAAGTTGTAACTCAATGCAATACAACTGAGTTCGTCATTAAATCTACTGTAGTATGAAAGAAAAACTCTGAGCCATACAATATTCCTAAATGACGGAGACTGAAAAGTAAGAACTTCACATCCATCCAAACACTGATCATCATAATCATCAAAAACAAATAGTTTTTAAAATAAATAATCAAACAATATTTAATTTTAATAGTAAATCCCCTCTATCCCCCTCTACCAAAAAATAAAATGTATTTCAATTTCATTAATTAAAATAGAAATTAAATCTGGGTGAAACTTGTTTACCGTTTCATTCTTTTATTACTTCTGGAAAAACTTGAAACACAATTTTAGTAGTAAAGAATGACATACATTTTTGCACATTTTATTTTTTTGTTCAACTTTATGAGTGTTTTTTTAATTACCATGTTTTTGTATTTTGCTTTGGTACGGAAATTGGTAGAGAGAACCATGGATTTTCACTGGTATTGAAATTTTGGTATCGTGACAACACTATCTGGCCTTTTACCGAGCCCTAATCTTCAACTCATTCAGCTCAGCTTTGACACAGGAAAACACCACCTCGCTCCTCCCTTTCATGTCCACAGAAACACCTCTGCATCTCAAAGAGAGAGTGAAGCGAAGTGAACACAAACAGGGACTCATGGTGGTTTTTTAGGCCACCCTTGCCCTGCTGTTCACCCTTGGCCCGCCTGTCCTACTGCCCCTTCTTTTTAAATGCCACAGCAGGGAACCTGGCAGATTAAAAAAAAGCCCTGGGTTACGAACAGGTTAGCTGTGCTGGCATTTTGCTGGCTGTGACTGTCCGTAAACTCACTGGGAGTTCAGTGCATCAATAAATAATACCTACCCTTTAAATGCACAGTTTGAGAGCTCTAAACTAAACCTACCACACAATTAACAGGTTTATGAACCCAGACAACACAAGAAATTGCTGTATTTTTGTGCAGTTCTAGTTTCAGCCATAACATACATAAATTGTCCAATTCGTGAACATAATGCACTAGCCCTTAGCTAACAAACATCTTTACAGGATTTATTAATATGAAGATATACAAATAAAAATAAATCGTTACTTTCTTTTTCTCGTCACAGAATTGTAGAGATTATTAGTCGAAGTGCAGGAAGACATTGAGAGAGCCAGGTTTGGAAAGGTTGTTGAGACTCAGCGTGAGAAGAAAAGCAAACGAACGCGAGAAAATAAGAGGGGGATGTTTCCTTAGCTTCTTTTGTGTTTACACGACAGGCTTTCAGGCATACTGACTGAATGAAAAACCTCTGTATTATGACACCCAGGGACCTGTGCCTACAGGTAGCTGACTAATTACACAATGCCAAAACCACGAAAACGCCCAGACCACGAAGCCTGTGCCACAAAAGAACAGACATTCAGGAAACAAAAACAGACGGAGAGAACTTACGACAGAATAAATCAAGACATTTGGTCTGAGGCCTGAGTTAAAACAAAAAATAATCCATGTGAATATGAAACCTTACACAAGAAATCCTCTCATATATGCTTGAGGTTTCACAATGGTTAAGTCTAACAAAAACAAAAGTGGGGGAACTGACCGGATGTCTGGTGTCCCTTTTTTTGATTACACAATCTGTATCAGATTCCAGAAACACTTTACACTGAAACAACAATTTAATAAACTTCAGTGTCAAAGTAGTATGTGCACCCAATACACTCTCGAGTCTCACGGATATCTGAAGACTCTTGACAATATACCAAACTGTAATTTTGCTCATTGCAGGAAGGTGGCGCTATTCAAATGGTTACTTTAAAAAACAATAACAACAACTGGATCCTTTTGAAAAATGCCCTTTAAAAGGCTATTAGCGAAATGTACATATGATGATCACTTCAGGGAAGTACTTGAAGGACTGGCTGCTCACTTTCAACAAAGAATTCGCCCTTGGACTCTCCAGCAGTCCTCAGGTCCCCTCTCATTACTTCACATACTCAGACCATTCAATCAGCACCAAAGTACGTGTCTCAATTCAGCTATTGTTGATCATGGAACACCATAAAATTTCACAGCTACTTGTATATGCTTCTGGTGAAAGGAAAATCAATGAGCAAACATTGCAACAAGCTGACACCATCTTTAAAGTAAAATGTTACATGACTTACCTCAATTTTATCCGTTTTGGCATCCCCCCAGTAAAGCTTTCCTGCCATGTAGTCAATGGCCAAACCATTGGGCCAACCAAGGGAGGTGTTGAGCAGCACAACCCTGTCTGTTCCATCCAGGTTTGCTCGTTCAATCTTAGGCATCTCGCCCCAGTCAGTCCAGTACATGTATCTGCACAACAGCAACAAGATGAAAAGTAAATTACATGCTAATTTAGAATTACCAGAGATCTCAGTAATCAAGTACATAACTTCTGTACCCGTTTATGGGATCCAACACGATGGCTCGTGGCTCGTCCAAGTTCTCAGATATGAGAATGCGTCGAGAAGTGCCATTGAGTCTAGTCACCTCAATGCGATCAGTACCGGTGTCTGTCCAGTAGAGGTTGCGCGCCACCCAGTCCACCGCAATTCCATCGGGATGGTTGATCTCGTTGGTGACCAAAGTCTGAGCATCACTTCCGTTTATTTGGGCACGGCGGATGGCCCTCACCTCATCATCGGTCCAATAGACGTAACCTTCCACTGGGTCATAGTCAATGGCAATTGCATGCCGGATGTCACTGACTTGTAAAACGATGTCTGTGAAGTCAGGTAAATCCAGAGATATCCGCCGAAGGTCAGTTCGGCGAGCCAGTAGAAGCACCTGCTCTGCCCCTGGTAATAAGATTGAGATTTGCTCATACCGTTGAGAACAACAAAGACATCTGTTACTGCAAAAGATTCATCATTGACCAGAGATTGCCTGGCCTTTGACCTGCACTGTCTACTTCAATTAGGAAAGCAGAAACTCAAAAGCACCTTGCAAAAAGGGTCTACAAGCATGTGTATTAAGACTACTACCATGCCTAGGGCACAGGCACAACTCGTCAAAGAAAACAGAGTCTGACAGTAGCAATTAGTAGCATGAATTGCAGAGTTGTCCCTGCAGACGGTGCACTGCAAGATCGCATTGCTCCATTACAAAAACCGCATGCCAGGTTTAAATACCAACAGTAGAATCTGTCTAGACCCAATCTGTGGAAGCAATTAGGTCCAACCTTGTCCTTATTTAATCTCTCTTTGTAACAGAGCACGCTCCAGTACCCACAACACAAGCTGCGGTCCACGGCACCCAATAAGTAGTGACATCCATCAGCGCTGACACCAATAAGAAGAGGAAAAAACAGCTCCTCTAGGGTTTCTTGGGCTTTTTTTTGACTTCTTTTGGTTTTAATTTGTCCTTCGTTCTGCCTTGCATGTTATCAAAGCGAGTGGACGTCTGACTAAACCAAAACAAATGCCTTCAATTTAGCCATCCAAGCTAAACAAGTATGAGGTGTGGACGTTTGCTCATGCTAATCCTTTGTCCTACTGGACCCACTCGTGCCCTTGCCTTGCCACTAATGAAAGTCCACTACAATGGGCTATTGTTTGTTCTGATTAGTTGTCAACTTTTCAGGAGAGTTGCTTAATCCTGAGGTCAGTGGGAATATGTTTCATTTGGCCAGACAACCTCCCCTGTCCTCTGCTAATGCAACACTGGACAGCTCCATGTTTCAATTGCGCCACTGGAATGAAGTCTTGAAGAATACTTCTCATTGTTTCCTGGCCTGGGAATACACTGCCTCAAATTTGAAGGAGTTATAAATTCAAGTAGAAAGGCAGAGTGACTTGGGAAGGGGTGAATGTATTTTTTTCTAATAAAAGAGCAGTCTGTCATTAGCAGGCTGGGTGCACAGATACAATGGACAAGTCTGTTCTGGAGAGGCTGGGAAATAAAAAAAAAAAAAAAAAAAAAAACTCAAGCAATCCAGGGGGTGAAGCCTGATTTTAGAGTAGCCCTTAGTGCTAAATGTACGTCCTCATTATGAAAAAAAGGACAAATGCATTCAAATTAAATGAGAAGGATGCAGTTTGCTTTTGTATAAGAAAAGTTCTTTTTGGACATATAAATACACATGGATCTTTCTGTTGTCCTCCACCGATGGAGGTTTCACCATAGTTCCACTAATGAACTCCAGAGACTTATTTTCATTAGAAGTTACATTCTTGACTTGGAAGGATCATGTTCATGACTTCTAAGAATTTATTAAATACCATGACTTTTCCAGACCTGGCAAATGTCATTTTAAAATTCTCTGGTATTACCAAGGACCCCATAATGACTACCAATTTACAACCAGCAAAGGGGCTTTCCTTAAGGAGTCTGGAAATGAGGGAATGTATACAAACCACTTTAGTAATTCAACTGAACTGGACCTAAATGCACAAACATTGGACAGACCCTGTCAACCCCTAATAGGCAACCTTGGGACCATCAAAGCCCCAAAACAAGGTCTAGCAGCTCTTCATTTAGAATAAAATTCTTATTACCAAAAGAAAAAAAAAGAAAAAAAAAAAAGAGCAAAATGTGTCAGCTGTTCTGGAATAAGGTTATGATTCATGATTGCTGAATCAGAGGAGAGTGATTTTGACTAAATTGTAAACTCAAATGAAACACCATCTGTCAAACATTAGTCTCTGTCATGGTCTTCTGTGCAGGACGGCATGCAAATGTTTTATAGAAGCACAGTACGCCAATCCTCATACCAAAACCAGCCCATGAAAGGCCACAGTTCATAAAAATCTAATTTTATGCTCGAGAGCAGGAACATCATAATAAAATTACAAATGCAACAAAACCATTCCATGCTCTTCATAGAAAAGCAGCCATATCTATATATCTATGTATGTATGCATCTATCTATCAAATCTCTTTTTGGTCTTTTTAAGAATTCAAATTTTTACCTGGTCGACAAGTCTTTCCATCCTCTTTGAGTTTAACCCCAGTTGGACAAGCACAGCTATAGAAGGGCGGCACGGGGGAGAGAAGACACAGATGGGAACAGCCTCCATTTCTTTCACTGCATGGGGTTTGAACTGTGGAGCAATGACAGGGAAAAAGGAAAGCTATAAAACTGTTGTTTATTACACATTACTGCAAAGAGCAATGACCTCTTGGTTAAAAAATTACCTGAAAACACAGTGATCTAAAGAGCATGTGAATGTTTTACCAATTCCTCAACTTAATTTGAGAAAGTTCATTAGATAGGGTGATTAATGTGTTAGAGCACTGAATTCTATAGTAAGCGCAAGTATGGTATATAAATAACCACGGTTTGAATGCATTAACCCTTCTCAATTCGTGCTGTGGAAAATTAAGAAATTTTTTCAAACCATGGGGGAAAGAGCAAAAATCACAAAAGCAGATGAACTTAATTTATTAGAACTGATGTCTATAAGATAATAAAAAAAGACTTAATGTGTGATTTTACTTTATTTTTAATTGAATGTGTTTGAGATTTCGCTCACATGATGCATTATTTAGCACCATAAACTATGGTCTTCCTTTTTACCTGTGACATGACAGATTAGAGGAGAAAAAAACAACAACAACAGCATTGCTCAGTTCCTAAACAAAACTGAAATTCTTGAACAAAAGAAGGTGACAGCAAAACATTTTATTTCCTGTAACAGGTTTTTCCATTTCCACCAGGGTCATGCTCTGCTTGCTGCAGCCTCTCAGAAAACTCCATCTGCTCCATCAGGAAAACATAAGCGGCCCTGACCCAACACTTCTCCACGCTGTTTGCAGATGTGGTGTCTGCCCAGCACACTGACTGATGACTGGTCCACAGTTCAAGGACACATGAGGAAATTCACAAAATACCGATACAGCCACATTTGTGAGCATAACGTTGGACTATGCAACTGCAAAAACACAAATACATCTTACAACTAAAATCATCAATTTATTAAGTTGAATTATTATATTAATATTACTGAAATACTGCTATTAGTCATCCTCAAATAATCACAAACTCTTAGAAAATTCTAAAAATGTATATTAATAAAATAAATAATGCTCTTAAATGAATTACATTATTTAATAGTAATATTAAAAGGAATAAAGCTCTAACGTTATTAAAGTTATCCACTTTTTTCTTAAATGAATTTACATTTAGACTATTGTTAAAAACTATGGGATATGTTTTTTTTTTTTTTTAAGAAATTAATTATTTTATTCTTCTCATGAATGCACTAAATTCTCCTCATGAATGCACTAATGAATGCACTAAATTGATCAAAAGTGACAATATAGATATTTAAGTTAAAAACAACATTAACAATATTAATAAGAATCAAAGTTTTTTGAGCAGATCAAGTAGACTGGAGTAATGGATGCTAAAAATTCAGCTTTGCCATTACAGAAATAAATTGCATATTAAAATAGAAAGTTATTTTAAACTGCAATAACATTTTACATTAGTCTATTATATTACTGTAATGTTCAGTAAATAAATGCAGCCTTAGTGAGCATTAGAGTTTTCAGAAACAACAACAAAAATATTCTGTCAATTTACCAGAATTATAATGAATATTTTATAATTGTTTTTCTTTTATATTAGATGTTTAGGTTAATCAAAACAAAACATTTATTTCCAAGTGCCCACTGAAACCTGCCAGAACCACCCTGGTTGAAATCACTGGTCTCAATCTTCACTGTTTGTTTATATGATGATTGCTTCATGCTTTCTTTATTATCTTACCTCCAACACAACAAACACTTACCTAGTGGGGTCTTTGCAGGCTGTTAAATGTTTCAGAGCAATCGACGCCCACACCCACATCCTCTCTCACACACACACACACACACACACACACACACACACACACACAGACGACTAAGGTGGGGGTGGGATCGTGCTGGGACTGTTCCCCGTCTCCACTGAGGAACTGTGTTTATTTGTTCAGAGTGGAATGCAGGACACTTGAAAAATTTCATTCCCTGAGAACTATTCTCCCCAGATTGCCTAACGGGCCAAAAGGCTGATACTTTTACAAAGAGACAGTACAGTAAGTGCTGAAAGAACGACCTAAAAATTTTTTACATGGAATGTGAAGGATCTGACCTGAGCCCAACACTGAAGATTACTGCTCCTTCACAAACATGGCTTGTGAAATTTTTATGGGTATTACAGCTTCAAATCAGCCTGACTCTTGGGGCCAGCACTTAAACCTCATGGGTCCTGGGATAAAATGTGTATTTTGTTCTAGTTTGATAAAAACCCAACCATCTATCAACTAGTGTTGAGGAGAGTAGACTCACTGTTGGGCTGCCGCTCTTGGCCCAGCACCTGGATGTCCATCGGCGAGTAAATGCCGCTGAGAATTTCTCTCCGTTTCTCTCCAGTGTATTTGTTGCAGGCGTGGATGGATCGGGTCTGCCAGTCTGTCCAGTAGAGCGTCTTTTCATAAAGCGTGAGGGCGAATGGGTGAGTGAGGGAACCCTCCACAACGACCTCCCTGTAAGCATCAACACATACGTAAATACACACCCCACTTAAATGATCAACATTTTGGACGTCGGATGCTTTATAAGTGATGCATAACATGACATTTACCATGTTTAATTGCTACATTCAGGTCCCCGGTGCATGTACCAAATCAGAAAACATGAACAAGAAAATTTTTTTTGGCAAGACTTTCTCTGCAAGCTTGTGAAAAAAATGGAAAAAAAAAAAAAAAAAAAAAGTCTCTTCAAAATAAAACTCTTTTCCAAACAAACTTCCATATAAAAGAATCTAAAAATATAAATATATCGAGAGTTTCCAAAAAAAAAAGTTAGACCAGCACTGATGGGTATAAACCAGTCTGGACCAGCTAGGAATGTCTATTCTTTCAGCAGGGAACACACATTCCAAGCCGGCTTATTTTATGAATCCAGTTGGAATTCTTTATATGGGGAATAATTCTAGTACATGTAAGTTAGGGACTCTGGTTGCCCTACATGTCTTAATTTTAAAGACATAAGAGGCCTACAGGTATTACTCTTTCCAAAGGCATATAGAAAGGGAATTTAAGACCACAACAACAAGCCAACAACATCAACTGAGGACTGAGGTCTTTTTTAGACCCTTCAGGAAATCTGGAGCTCATGCGAAACCGAACCAACCCCCCCCCTTCCTTTGGGGCCCGTAGGACTTCTTTTCCAAGAAGAGGGGGGAATTAAACAAATCAGGCTGTCATCGACCTGTAAGACCGCATCTGTTTCGGTCGTTAGTAGGGAGTCATCCCGTTCTGTAACTGCACAGCTGCCCTTATTAAGTGAAGTTCCCTCGGAGTCCATCGGAGCGCCGCGTGTCGCGTTTGTCCGGCCGAACGACGGCCTTCTGAACCACCGGACATAAATAAACAGGAGCGGATCAAAGCAACAAGTGTTCAGAACCGTAGTGCCGCAGTATTCAGAGAAGCGTCGCTCATCAATCACAGAGCTGTAGTGGGTCGAGAGGGGATAAATTTTCCTGGTTAGGTCAGGGGAGTCGGTGTGCGTGAGTGTGCATGGAAGAGTTAGACTTGACATGTTGTTCACCCTCCCGATTTTTAATAGCGTGTGACGAACAGGGGAATGGGGGAGGGGTGATGGAGGGGGGGTGTCAGCACTCTGGAAAGGTAATTACAAACAGATTTTTCACAGCTTTTGACGCACTCTTGGTAGTGACGGGGGTGTCTGAAGCCAGGAAACTGAAAAGGCTATTAAACAAAGGTGTTCGGTTCTTTTATTTTACAAACAATCGAGTGCAAGTGTTTGAAGAAAAGTGCTAACAAATTTACATTATGACGTGACACTGAGCAGAATCCCACCGAAGCGTCTATTCTTCAGCCAATTCTGTGCGAGGACAGCAGAACCTTAAATTAATTGTTTAATGTCACAAGTGTCATTAAGAGGCCGGAGTAAAGTATGCACCACTGATTCACAGAAGTACAACTGCTGTTACTCGGGTCTAATTCAGTCAAAACGAACTTTGACAGAATTGCACTAATGCACTGTTACACAACAAATGTGGACAAAGTAAATTATTACGTGTAATAAACATTAAAGACATGACATGAAAGGTTATGATCTGAAAATAAAAGGAACCAAGTATCAATTAAAGAATAATAATAATATATATATATATATATATATATATATATATATATATATATATATATATATATATCATACTTCATACTTTTCAGATCAATAAAACATCAAACAAAAAAAATTATAATGATACAATTATAATAATAATATAAATTTTCCAAAATTAGTATTCATTATTATTATTACTAATTGGTGTGCTAGTAATGACACTTAATTTAAATCAGTTCAATATTTTTTTTCCTTAATGAAAAACTGGAAAGGCTACTTTAAAAACAATGACAGAATCACTCATCACGTCTCCATGATATTCTGGTCTCCAGATATAGGTCAGGTTCCTCCTTCAATGACGTCTGCTGGACTACAGGCCTAGCCAGACCATACGACTCCTGCAGATCGACTAGCAATGCAAATCTTAACATAGCAGAGGGTCCGACATACCTTTCTTTATTGAAGTTGCTACGAAATCCTACATACACAAAAGGAAATGTAACCCTTTGGCTTGGGGGCCTGAATCATACCCATAATGCCAGGCGGGATCGGGTTACAGTGGTATATGGCACGGAGGTCATCTCAAGTTAAGAGTGGGCGGAAGTAGGGAGGGGGTCTCAAACTGGGCCTACGTGCAGGGAGTGTTTGGATTGGGCAACAGACTCCATACTATTCTGCTTCAATCCGAATGGGAAAGGGAAAGAAATAGGAGATGAATTGAGAATAAGTGTGAAAGAATAGGGAAACTGACCGAGCCGTTCCGTCCAAGTTGGCCCTGTGGATGAAGCTGAGCTTGGCATCCGCCCAGTAGAGTTTCTGCTCCTCGAGGTCGATGGTCAGTCCATTGGGCCAGTAAATTTGCTTCTGGACAATTATTTGTCGACTGCTGCCGTCCATTCCCGCTCTTTCTATTCTTGGCTCTTCCCCCCAGTCAGTCCAATACATGTACCTGAGAAGAAAAAAAAACAGCATCAGTGAAAACTAGTCAACCCTCCAACTAGACTATGAAAATTCATAGTTTTCACATCCCTATTTGCAAGAAGTATAACATGCAATCAGTAACAAAGAGCAAACAAACTCAAGTACAGCATGTTGTGGAGATATTTGCAACGGTTTACGTACTGACTGGAAGCTGCTCAAGGTTAGGCAACATGGATTTGGAGTTAGACTAAACAAACGTTTCAAGAGCAGGCTGTTTTCAAAGCAAACCATATCAGTGTTATATTTGCCAGAGCCTGTCTCACTTGAAACACTTCATATGAGAGAAACACAACATAGCAACCAAAGCAAGGCACATGCTCAACAACTCCAAACTTTTTTTGTTGGCAAAAAGCCTTCAAAAAGTGTTCAGGAAATACTAGCAGTCAATTCCAATTTGCATGAAAAGAATTGTAGTGTAAACTAACCATACTAACCTAAAAAAAAAAAGGAATAGTTCACCCATAAATAGAGCTGAAAGATGAATGTATACTCAACCCAAAATTGTTATATGGCTCATCCAATTTGGCATCATCAAAACTCAAATAATCACATAGTATACACAAAATTCTTTATTTTTTTAATTTCTCATAGCAGCTTAGTTAGCAGTACAAGCTGCTCTATATGGACATTTTATTTATGGGAATATTTTATATTTTATTTAGTTTTTTGGTAATAATGAAAAAAATTAAAATAAAAAAAGAAACAAGTACAGGAGCATTGCATGATTTCTAAAAACAAAGTTAGATTTTTCCCCCACACAACTCAACCCCTAGTAATGGTTAGGTTGTTTTATTGTTTTACGCCTTCCTTAACCAGAACAATGCCCTGTTCATGCTGTAAAGCATCATGTGTGTGAATATAGCCGTTTTTGTAGGTCACATATAGCCTATTAGATTTTAAAGCGAGGAAATATGACAACTGAAAAATTATATTACAGACCTGCAGCTAAACTATATCCGTAACTTGTCAAAATTCCACTCAGTTGTCTAATCGATTTTTAATTAAAAGAGAAAAAAAATGGTGGAATGCACACCAAAAAGATGAAAAAAAGACAACTGGGGGGAAAAAAAATGCATGAAGGGAAGCATTCGTCCAGGAAAGCCGTGATTACTTGTAGCGCACAAGCTACGACAGCAAGCGTGTCGCCAACGGAAACACTTATCAAATCTCATGCCAGCAGGGAGACCAAGCATGAAAACTCAACCAGCCCTTCCTCCCCTGAGATGCATCCTATTAGCTTGCCTGTGGCTCCAACGGTTGTGCTGAATTTTTCTCAATTAGGAACTTTAGCATTACACCGCTGTCGGAATCTGATGGCTGACAGAACAAAGAAATGCTTGAACAATGCTTTTGCAGCAGGCCGTAACAAGGACAATAACTCTGTAGCGAGGTTAATAACTGGGACTTTGACTTCAAATTTAGCAACTTATTAGCAAGTGGATGAGTCAGAATGGTTGGCTAATTGACCAACTGTCTAAGAAAGTTTAAACGTATAAGCGCCACGGATAGAGATATCACACAGGAGAAATTATGTGGTGTAATTTACTGGCTAAAAGTTGGTCAGATAAATTCACCGTGTTGACAAACAAGTTAAGATTTCACCTTAATGAAGTTAGCGCAATGGCTAATATTGCTAACAGCAGCTTTAAATCTCTAGGAAGCTACATTTGTTGTATGTATATAACCGTGTCTATATGATTATCAGCACATTTTTAAAAACAGACAAACAACCAGCTTGGCATCTATGGAGTGCGTGCGAGCGGGTTTGTTGAGATTTTGTCTGTGTTATAAACAGATATAAACCTGACACTTGGCCACGCAACAGAGAACATCAACTGGAGCCACCCAATGAAAGGAGATTGTGGAATGTCTACAGAAGATGGCAGAACATCTCTAAACGTTAAATACCAGGTACATCTTTGTAGTATAACTCCACACAAAACACTTTTGTCAGATATTTGGATGTGCCATGCCTGTCTGGCTAGAAAAACTGGATTTTTTGTTCATACTTTAAAATTCAAGAAGAGTCAGCAAACTTAACACAGCAATAAATAAAAAAAAGACCCATTCTTTTCATCTGATGGTAATTCATCTTTTCACTCCTCCCAAGCCTCTTTGGAGAATGTGAAAACAATGAACGTGTCTTGAGAACAGACAAACATAATTCAGGGGCCCCTGCATGCGGTTGCTCTCACTCTGAGGGGGTTGTAAAAAGCAGAGCCCCCCTTTCAGTGATCTGAAGCAGGGGCCCGACAGAGGTCTTGGATCTCCACGGTAAATCTCAACTCAAAGCTCTCAGGCGGTGACAATAAGAAAATAAAAATGCATGAAGCTTATATTAAGTAGGTCTGCTCAAAAACGCCAGACATTAACTTTCGAATTGCAGTGTAACTGGAGAACGGATCTCTCGGTCTGAACATTTTAAACGCATTGAACTTCACAAAACAGTCAGCTAATGTTTGAAAAAAAAAAGCAAGCGGTATGGATGTGTTTCTTTAGGCTACAGGCCAGGAACAGTGTCTGGCTCCATTTTTAATGTCTTCATCATACAACGCACAAAGTGAAATGCATTGTGGGGAAAAATGTCCCAGCTCTTGGGTGTCATAAATACAGAATGAGCTAAAAGCCTTGTGCTCGCAAACGAAGCGGACGATAAAAATGTTAAAACTCACAGTTCAGCAGCAGTGCATTTACATTTTTTTAACCTCAACTTGGGCTGTCATGACCGCAAACAGACTGACAGACTATCAAGGTTGTTTTTTTTAATCACTTGTCTTAAGAGTGTATGCTAAAGGTGTATATATGTTATTTAGATGTAACTTTCATATTTAGAAATGTAACAAATTCAGTATATATTTAGTCTAATTAATCAGTTTTTATATTTATTAAAAGTTTTACTTTGGGTGTGATTAATCCTTTGACAGCACACATATATAATTTATATATATATATATATATATATATATATATATATATATATATATATATATATATATATATATATATATATATATATATATACACACACACACACACACACACACACACACACATTTTTGGGTAAACTGTTCATTTAATTTAATTCACTGATATCATTCTTAAAACTGTTACCATCCCACAACTATAAGACACGACACAGACAGTGACTCCCATTACCTAACATGTTTCAAGCCAAGTACGTGCATACAAGCTAAGCCAGGGCTTAAGTAATGCGAGTGAGAGCGATCTCTCAGAACTCAGGTTACATGTTGCATATAAACACGCCAAGTCGCCAGCAAAGTCGGCGCGGACACACAAGTGGAATCTACTTCGGGCTGGACACACGGCACCAGAAGAGTGAAGGTTTGTCATGCAGGAACTACACGCCGCACAACAACAGGAAACAGCCTGAACGCTACGTTGCATCCCAATCTCCCTTTTCGGGGGAAGTGGCCTATAAATAAACAACCAGGCCACGCATTAATGAACGCTGGGGGTCAAGGGTGGAAGGACGCATGCAAAGACCACCCACTGAATGGAGGATGAGGACGAGACAAAGAGGAAATGAGATCAGAGAGGAAGGAACTCACCTATGAGCGGGGTTTAACGCTATCGCCCTGGGCTGGTCGAGATCTTGCCAGAAGAGCACCTTACGAGAAGTACCGTCCAGGTTGGCCACTTCGATGCGGTTCGTCTCCGAGTCGGTCCAGTAGAGTTTGCGTCCGAGCCAGTCGCAGGCTAAGCCATCAGGAGAATCCAGGCCTGATACCACCACCGTCTGCCCTCTGCCCAGTGTGGCCTCCTTCATAGCTGAAATACAAGGCCTCCATTCAGTTCCACAACAGTATTATCAGTTTAAGCATTCCCCAAATGTTTTATTCTGCCTCCAGATAATGCTACAACAATTTTGCTGTGCTACAGTACGATTGCTACTCTCAAAAAATTATTTATATTAAAATACAGTCTTACATTAATGATAAAATGGAGCCAAATGTCATTGATTTTCAGCTGTCTCTTAAAATATGTAGAAGCATTACATTTGCCAATATTATTTATATAGTTTTCTTCAATTTAACAGTTGATTTTGGATATTTAATTTAATTTTTGAAAGATTTATTTTTGCTGTTTTTTGCCCAAAACTCAACAGCTATAGATAAGTATCTGCTTGCTGGCCACGAAGCTAATAGAGGCGATTTTTAAATTACCTTTCTCGGCATCTAGATTATATTTAAAATATAAAGAGAGAAAAAAAAGTAGATTATTTCCTTGCTAGTAATTCCAAACCAAAAAAAAACTGATCTTACAGATAGTAGAGAGGTTGTAGTAGGTCTGTTTGATGGCCTCTTCACTGACATCCGTCCAGAATATCAGGCCCTCTGAGAAGAGAAAGTCCACTGCAGCCGCATCCTCAAGATCGCTGACAACCACTGCAGACTCCGTCCGGCCCACCTCTGCATCCACCAGCCGGACGTCCCGCCGGTTGGCAAAAAGCAGCAAGGGAGAACCTGGAGGGAAAAAAGTCAGATTGTGACCAAATGTGGGCAAGATTTCATTTCACTTGGTGAAATCATCTGTAAAAAAACGAGGAACAGACGATAACATTTTCGTTGCAAATTATGACTCTGCATTTCTGCTACCAAGGAATCTGCCGTTTCAAAAAACTTGCTTCGTAATCCGCTCCGTCTGTCTGCTGCAAACCCAGGCCCCCTGTCTCTAAATAATCAGTGTTTTTCATGAACTCGTCGCGCTAAATGAGAGGCACATGTGACGCTCTCTGGGGAATGAATAGCAGAGGAAACAACGGAAATGTCTGCCCTTCATTTTGGCACCCAGACATCTCCACGGGGAACGCCAGTTGGCACCTCGCGCCCGTCTGCATGTGCCAGCAAGTGCCACTCACGTCCCAGTCAATAACTTCCAGGGGGTGAGGGGTGGAGAGGACATATGATGTCATTAGACGCAGACACAATGACTATGGTGAGAGTGCTGAGAGCTGGGACGTCCTGCTGTGGTTTACCAGCATGCCACTTTACTAAGAAGCATGCCACCATCAATAAGCAACTGCGCGTTTCTGTTATTCGCAGTGCTGCTATTAATAACAACATGTAAAACTCCTCACAGGTAAATATTATCCATAAAAAAGCCTAGTGTGTCACATTTGGTAAGCAAATTTTGAAGGCCACTTGAATTATCATCAACTTTGCTGAAAAACCGGTTCTACTACATGCTTACTGTCGTCTCATCGATGTAGCGTTTTGTACCTTTTAGTATCATTCTAAAATTTAACTGCATCAATTATGAGATCCATATTCTCCAACATCACACTGTGAGGCTGACAAATAAAACAAATTGCTGATTTTACGCTCTTAAAAATAAATGTGCTTTAAAAAGGTTCTGCGCAGTGATACCACAGAAAAAAAAAACATTCAAAATCGAGGGTCCCTTAAGCTGGGCTCACGCTACAGGAGTTTTAAAATCCTAACCGATTATGAAATCTGGTTTCGGCGCACACATAAGGAGAATCTGCGCAGATTATCTTCCATCGCTACAAGATTTCAACATCGTGGCGCATCACACACCACAAGATATTATTATCAGACAGTCCTGTTACTATAAAACTATCTCCACTTTCCAAAAGAGCCGTTACAGCAGCTGTTTTGTGGTTGCAAATTGGCTATAATGAAAGTACTGATGTAATCATATAACCTTCATCATCCTGATTTAAATATCTTAAATGTTTGGGATGATCGGGCGGCCTCAATTTGTGCGCAAACAGATTGTGAGGAGCAAGATCTATCGGTGAACACCTCACATTACCATCGGGATCGATGAAGCTGCTAGAAAACATTTTTCCTCCGATTCTCACAAGGGGAAAATAAGGGCTAAATCAGGCTAGAAACACTATATTGTGAGCCAGGCTTTAAAAAAACCCAAAACCCATCTGCTTCTTACCTTTTTAGAATCTGGAGAACTTTCTTTTGCCACAAAGAACCTTTTGTGAAACAAAAGACGTTCTTTATGGAAACATTTAGATAAAAAAGGTTCTTCAGTGGCGTCGTGAAGCACCTTTTTAAAAATGTATTTCAAAAGAAAGTGGTTAAACCTCTTGTAAACAGAAGTTAATGAATTTGAACCATTCAGTGCCAGCATGATTTTTTTCTCACCTATTTTATCAGGATTGCCCATCTGATCATTTAGAAAAGTAAACAAACTAGATGATTTCAGACATCATTCGTATTTGTAGCTGCAAACTTTGCAGCATGAGTTACGCGCAAAAATTTAATACCTGTGATTAGAGGTTTGCTTAAGAGGCCAACCTAAAGTATGAGCAAAAGTAAAAGCAACTCTTGCCTTATTTTGAGATTTCGACGATCCTAAAGTGGCATTTTCCATCACGTGATCGCAGCTTTCTGCCCAGGCCGGCATCCACTAAGCAAGCAGTCTTATGAGACTAAACAGTGCAAGATATGTGATTTGGTGTTATCTAAAAGCAAACACCGCAACAATTTTTGGCTTGAGGGTTATTTTATCAGCAACCACCAGGAAGGAAAACCACCAGCATGTAGGTGTCCTGTAAAGCTCCTCTGAAGAAAAAAAGGTGCGAGCGAACCACCACAGATCTCCTACATTTAAGAGTCATCACATTTTACTTTATGAATCACTGGCCAGCTGGGATAACATAGCAAGGTCTTTTAACTACAGACAACTATAAATACAACATTCACATATTAAAAGAGTGGCTCCAAACATTGAAATATTGTGACTGATTAAAAAAAGGATTAAAAAGTAAACAGTTTGTTTTGTAGCTATAATGTAAATATTAAAATAACATTATCAACAAAGTTTATCAACAACAACAAAAAAATAAAGCATCTTTAACCACTATTTTCTCCACATTGTGTGAAAAAAATAACACATTAGGATAGGATGCATAACTAAATGTATGCATTTTAATTATTTTATATATAATTTAGTTTATACATAATTAAATTATATGTACTTAAACTGTCAGCCCTATTAGTTTAAAGGTGGAACGCAAATAAACTTTTACAAACTAACAAAAAGTCTTGAACATCAGTGAGCGTAATAGTGTACATTCTGTAATAGAGTCCAAATTATTGGGAGGGGTTCAAATTCACAAAATATGCTAAAACAAAAAGAATGAAAAAAAAAAAACGTGGGACCTAAAAGATTTTTCTGAAAAACAGTAGGCAGTTTAACTGTTCAGGAAAAACAAGGGACTCGTCAAAAATAATCAAGCATGTATAAACATTCTTTTTTATTCAATTATTTTCTCTTGTGGCTTGTATGCAAACATATTCTTGTGCGAAACATCTTATTTAGGCAAGCACTAAATGCATTTTGATCCCATTTTGCAGATGTAAAGTATATGTATTGTAAACGTTGACTACAACTGTATGCATATTAAGCAACTGCCAAATATAAACACCTAAGTCAGATTTCATAGATACTTCTCTATATCCTGGGTCATTTATAACAATTAAATAATAATAATTAATAACCAGTTCCAGGACAAATTACCAAATGCAAAACCAAACGTTTGAAATAAGCTTTTCCTAGTGATCACAAACTAAATGCCCAGCTATGACCACAAGAAGTGTCTTTCAATTAAGTTTAAACGCAACTTTAGCGTGATTTACAGTTGTATACACTTCATGCAAACACAGCACTCCGTCTACTAAACAGTGACAGAGGCGTGAAGTAAGCAACAGACCCCACACATCAAACAATAATCGGCCGTCCTTGTTCCGCCTGGCCCAAAGATTGTTCTTCAATCATCTAGTACGCCTCTTTCACTCCCTTCTTCCATCTTTCCGACTACAAAGACAGATGTATTTGAATCACAGTTGAAAAGGAGATGCGGGTCTATTCTTTCTTCTTATCAGCTTCTTCAAGCATATACATATTCCACAGTTCGGTGGGAGTATTGGCGATGTACGCGACATTTAAGCGGCATAATTGCAGCATATGCTTCCATCTGCACAGAAAAGCCTTTGGAATGGTCCAGCAGAGCCTGGGAGGACTCTGACACCTCCTTCCCCGGCGAGCACAGAGCAGTGGGGATTAAAAGATAACCTCGTCCCAACAGCTGCACTGTTTTATGAGATCACACAGACCTCTGCGGCCCAAATGTGCGAGAAAAAACACCACCACCACCAGCATGATGCAGAAGAACCACAAGGAGCCCCCCTGCACCCAAACAGACTAGATTGCTCACTACAGTTCATTAGTTCACTACAGTTAGTACAATCAAACACATTAGCTGATGGATAGCTAGGCTATAGTTCAGGAGAAGTAGATTTAGGGGTAGTCTTAGGGGTTGTTAGGGCTGGGCGATATATATCGATCAATTTATTATGCGTGTCATCAATAAAAGCGGTTATTTGATTATTCCATCACCCGTTTTAAAATGGAGCGCCAGTTAACAGAGCCGTAGATCACTGACAACTACCCTGAAAGACAGTGATCTACAGCTCTATGTAGAGCATAATATATTGATAGAGATATATATATATATATATATATATATATATATATATATATATATATATATATATATATATATATATATATATATATATATATATATATATATATGTATATATATATATATATATATATATATTGCCCAGCCCTACTTGATGTTCCTTCTAGGTTTTTCAAATGTATTGTCGTAGGTCTTTTAATAAAGATTATTAACTTTCATTATATTCATTATAGATAGATTAACCTTAATATTTACCTCAGACAGACAAGTAGACAGACAGATAGCCTTAATATTTACCTCAGACATAAGTAGATGGACAAATATACAGACAGATAGATAAATAGACTGACTCAGAAAGAAAGAGACACAATCTTAATATTTACCTCAGACAGACAGACGGATTCAGAAAGACAGACAGATATACAAGCTTAATATTTAGCTCAGACTGATAAATAGACAAATAAACAGATAAATAGACATAATTAGAAATAGAGATATATACCTTAATATTTACCTCAGACAGACAGACGGATGGATTCAGAAACACAGACAGACATAAATCCTTCATTTTTTACTTCAGAGTGACTTGTTTTGACAAACTTTATTTTTCTAGTTCAACTTTTTGCAGATCTTTCCAGATTTAGACCCCAATTAGAAGCCACTCAAACGCTAGCGAAAGGAGTTTCTGCAAGTTCACAACTTCTGTGGACACAGATCTTTGTCACAGAGCACATCTGAGCTCACTAAGAGAAAGAAAAGGGAAAACAGATGAACTCCAGCAACTTAGTAATGGTTTTAGAGGCAACGTGCCAGAGATCTAGAGGACAAAAGCAAAGAGAGCCTTGTTTCAATGGACATTTGAACACCGCGGCTTACTAGAGGAAACAAAATCAGTCAAAGTCCAGCAATAAATTTCAGCCGCTGCGTGAAGATTGGTAATCTCCCTAAACAGACGTCCCTAGGAGAAATCATTTCCAGTCTATACCCGAGCACCCATATGACTTAGGAACTTCCGCTCTTCTCCGACTTTTGTAGTGCCAGGAGGGGGAGTTGAGAGCACCTGGGCCCACCGGGCTCCTCCTTTGTAGAGGAAGAGCACAAAGAAACAGCTAAAGGAGTCTGAGCTTGTCACCAGAATTAACCGTCTTCAGAAGGGAGGAGAACAAAAGAGGCTAGAGGTCTACGAACACGTGAAAAGTCCTGGAAAGTGGGTAAAAGAGCTTCAAATGAAAAGCTCAGCTCATTTACTATCTCTGCTTTCTTCCCCTGTCCTCAATCTCCTTTTACCTACCTGAGCTGCCTGATTACGATCAAAACTGGTCGCTCACTTCCTCCCGCCCTTATCAGCAAGAGACCATACAGTAAAGCAAGATTGTGTTAAAAAAAAATATAGAAGTATGCAAACATTTTTTTTTTTTTTTTTACTGTGAACTCTGAGACAACTTCCTATGATCTTAAAAATATTATCCACACCTATTCATCCATCAGGTCTAAACTGCCTACACTTTTTTTTTTAAATAATGATAATCTTTAATCATTTAAAAAAGTCCTGCAAGTCCAGGATGAAATATAGGGACTGTTTGATACATTTCCTTCCCATTTCCCCACCAAAAAAAATCCCTTCATTCAAATGCAAACGTGTTTAATTAGCTTAAGAAGTGATTGACATTGGCAGTAAGAGCTTGACAATTGCATCAAAAGTTTTGTGGTTTTTGTTATGCTAAAATTCAACAAGGACTTTTGTCGTTCACGTGTGTTGAATTAGCATTACACGTAACAGATTTTACTACACCACATTCATCTTAGAATACACAAAAACGGGGGAAAAATGGTGTAAAGACACTGGGTTACAACTTATTAAATTTGTATTAATACTACTAGAAAAACTCCAGAGACGAAGCTCTGACATTTGCAGCGATGCTCGCTGCCAGACATTTCCAACCTTGCATAGTTACGTGTCAACAAATCGCTATTGACGTGACCTGAATTAATGCGTTTTTTCACAAGAAACATTTAAGAACACCAAGCCCAAACTCCAAAGAAAAATAACATTACGGTCTGTTCTCAAAATTGCAATATAATGGCTGGTAATAGCTCAACAGCGGCTACAGACAATGCAGGCCTGCAATAATTGAAGTACTTCATAAAGCCAAAATCAGAACATTTCATCCAAGAAGAAGTAGATTTTGTTCCCTCGCTCTTAACAATAAAGGTTCTTCTGTGTTTTTTGGCACCGGTAAGTTCTTCACTTTACAGCTTTTCAATTGGGTTTACTGTTCTCTAAAGCACCCATATATAAAGAGAAGAATTATATTGTTTGTTGTGGAACCTATTAAAAGGTTTTCCAATAGAATCAGGCTGTAAAACATTTTTGGATCCAACTGGAACCTTTATTATTTACAGGACCGTATTGAATTCATGTTGTTCTAACAACTTAGTAACACTATATTATGACTTTTAACACAAGTTCAATCACCAACCATAAAAAAGCTTAACAGAACACGTTGATCAGCATTCAAATATCTGAAATTTCACATTTCTTACAATTCGAATGCACACGATCCCATCGTCTTTCCATTATTTAAGCAAAGACTTCTCGATTAGAAGACTAGTCTAATCATCTTAAGTGAAGAAACGAATCATCTTAAGGATTATTTATGCATAAATAACTCAATGAGACAGAAGAGTAGTCTGAGATGAAATGGACCACATATCTGTCTGTAAATATTTGGGATGAAGTTCTTAATAGAACATAAACAAATATGAGTTAAGGCACATAATATGACTCAATCCATCTGAATTAAACCATTCACACGGTTCTGCTTCCTTGCCCCAGAAATAACACCAATCTAAGTTCAATCTCTCTCTCTCTCTCTCTAGGCGTGAATACAAACCATACAAACCCATCAAACCAGTAATGAGTACATGGTGTTAAAACTATAAATATTTAAGCACAGGCCCGTTTGAAAGGCAATTTCTCATCAGCAACTGTCACAGGAAAGTTTTCAATGACGCTTCTTTATAAGGCTACGATGAAACTATATGATATTAATCATTTGTGTCAAGGTTATTTCCATTTGCACTCGTATATAGTAGCTATACAAGCTGAAAATTAAAAAGCGTTTAGCCTTTCTTTTATAATCTGTATGCATCTGGTATTCGTAACATTGGACGACTATCATTTTAAGAATTTATTTATTACTCTGCAGGTCCATTTTAAATAGTTAATATGGTGAAAGACTAGAAATGACGACTAGTTAATGGCAGACTTAACATTTATATATTTACATTTTAACCTAAGCAAATAAACAAACTACCAATATAGACGATTAGTAGGTGTTACCTACAGTTGTTTACATTTTAATTACCTGTTAAGCACTAGTAATATCTGTTTAGGTTATTGAAAGTTATTATGAGGTGTATAGCTTTTTTATTAGGGGTCTTTGAGCTGCCTGAAAGTCTTTAATTTAATCAACTTTAGCAGCGTTTTTGTTGAAATTGTATCGTTATGCGCCAAATTGTGTCTTAACACTTCGGATGAAGGTCAGGTAAAAAAAAACCGTCTTTAAAAGAGTTTTAAAACACAATTTTATAATTTTGCACTCTTTTTTTCAAGCTGTTTGACATCCGACACCACCGAGGCCTCCATAACACACAACCAGAGCGGTTTACAAGCCCTATAAGCTTAAAAACTCCGACCAAACGTGTCAAACACTATCAAAAAGTTGCTTTTTAGTTTTAAAGCTTCAACCCGATTTCCAGAAGCGCACATCTCGTTTAACAAACCCGCAGCGGACTGCAGTTTAGTTCAAACGAGCTCAACTTTAAGCAGACTTAACTCGCTAAAGCTTGCTCTCAAAACCACAGCAGCATTTCTAAAAACACGCAAACGATCAAAATACAGGCTCGCGCGAAACAAAACAAAATGCGCCAAAGTTTCGCGAAACCTTACCCTGCGCGAGTTTGTTTCGCGCTCGTGCGTTTTACTTTGTATCACATTGTTCGCGGTGATATAATGACTCCAACACCTCAGAGCCGTAGGAAAAAAACTCCACAAAACTATTTTACTCACCGCGAATCGCCGTCAGACTACAACAAAGCAGCAGCTCCAGCAATAAAATCTCCATCGCAAGCGCTCCTTGCTTTAATTCCATAATCCCAGGTCCATTTCTTCGAGGTATAGGTGTTAGGAGAAAGTTTGTAGTCCGTAGGTCGATCAGTCGGACTTTTTTTTTCGCCCGAGCGACTCTTCTAGCGATAGTAGAGGAGGCACGAGGAGGGGAATGACTGACAGCGGAAACTGATCGACGTCACCAAGGGGGATTGGATTGTGCGGCGCTGAAGCGCGCTCTCGATCTCTCCAGACCGTCGGAAGAGCAGAGACGCGCAGAGAGACGCGCAGGGCTGTGATCTCTCAGTCAACATGCAATAGTAAAATGCTACTGTAAATGGATAAGTGCATTTTTTATTTTAATAATGCACTCCGTGGATAAAATTAGTCATATATATATATATATATATATATATATATATATATATATATATATATATATATATATATATATATATTTTTTTATTTACTTATATTTACTATTTACTTTTATTTACTTATTTATATATATATATATATATATATATATATATATATATATATATATATATATATATATATATATATATATATATATATATATATATTTTTTTTTTTTTCATGCATTATAAAACCATAAATATAAATACATATGCAATTTTTCATGTAAATATTTTAACATTTTTACACACTCACTTGTGTATTTTATATATATAGATATATATAGAGAGATGCATAAATGCATATATATAGAGAGAGATGCATAAATTCTGTAAACAAAAAGTTATTTTGAATGCAAATAAACATATATATATATATATATATATATATATATATATATATATATATATACACACACACACACACATATATATACACATGTGTGTAAGTGTGCATGCATTTTGTTTGCTACGTGTGTTAACATGATGGTGTTTTATGTTTATGTGTGTATACTCTTTCATTATGTTATTATTGGCTACAGTTGCCGGAGAGGCCAATCTTGATGAACTTTCATTCATCATGTGGGCAGCCAAAGCTGTTATCAGTACATTTTACAGTAACAAACAGATTTTAATCACTCAAGCAGACCGAAATATTAACATTATACGATTTACTGATATACACAAAATGACAAATAACGTTCAAAATGTCTAATTGCTTTCTCGTAACCAAGACACGTGTCTACAAAGAAATCGGCTTTCATAAATAAAGCAACTCAAACAAATGTTCACTGGAATAAAAAGTAAAGTAAAGTAAGCAGAGCAGGACAGAATTGTTAAACTGATTAGAAATCACCGTTTCTTATTTAGATTTAATAATGTACAATGCTTAATTGTGATGTTTTAAATCATAGGACCATCTATATATATACACCATGGGTTGTCAGCACAGGGAAGGACAATGGGATCTTTTGTACTGGATCCTGATGAAGGGGGCCCACTATAGGTTCACTATGGTATAGCATACTCATCGACCCCAGTGGACGGTCAGGGACTTTATATGTACTATGACCATTCGTGTTTCATTTCTGTTTTTTGTTTTCTAAAATAAACTAAGCTGTGTCTTTTCACTGGAACGGAAGTGAAGTTATGTTCTATATGTAATTTATGTTTAGCACTAAGACAGACTTCTAGTTTTTATACACTCAGAATTTCTGCGACTTTATATTCTGGTATCTAAGCGTTTTTTAATAATAAAAATCCGAAAAGTAAAAAGCGACCTACATGATTCAGTTGGTAATATGAAGTACATTTATGGTGTTGGGAGAAACATGGAGACAAATATGAGTTTAGTACCTTTAGGGTTAGAGTCGGGGGTTAGTCTTTTTTTCTCAGAAGAACAGAAAAATAGCCTTTATATATTATATAGATCTCATTCAGTCTTGGGACATATTTACGTTCTCCAATAACTCATTTTTAATGTGTTCTGACATACACTTTTAAAAATAAAGGTGGTTCATTATGCCATAGAAGAACATATTTGACTAAATGGTTCAACAAATGGTTCCACAAATCAGAAAGGTTGTGAAAAGGAGGTTCTTCGGATGAATCATTGACCGAATGGTTCTTTTGGAACCAAAAATGGTTCTTCTATGGCATTGCTGTGAAGATCCTTTAAACAACTTTATTTTTAAGAGTGTATTAAGATACACATGTTAAATATAGTCTCCTCAAGTCTATCTGAAAAGCAGAAGAAATGACTGAAATCTTAAAGCGAACTTATTTGGTCTTGAAAGAACTTGATGAGACATATTCGACTGTTTGTAGATTATCCAAAATGAGTTATTATTATACAAATGAGTGGACTCTTTTCTGGAAAACACCTTGAAAAGCAGAAGAAATGACTGCGATATTACATCTCTATAGAGATCTCGTTTGGTCTTCAGAGAACTTCTCTGAATGTAGATTCTCAACAATGAGTTCTGAAATATTATGACGCTCGTTCACATTAGTGTCTTCTGCAGTCTTTTCCTCAGAGAACAATCCGAGATATTAAAAAGTCGCTGCTTTGTTATAGACAGATAAAAGCTTTAATATGCATACAATCTGCTTTGTACGTGAATGACAGATCAATTCTTGTTTGTACTTCAAAAAACATCAGCTTAAACACGCCAAGCTTGGCACAGTTTCTCTTGTTTGTTGATAGTCTGTTATGTTTCTTCATGCTCGTACGAAAGCTTACGTTATAAAAGAGTACAATACAATATGCAAATTCTTTTCGGCCTCTTTCATGAGTCCTGAGGTGCCGTAAACATCAAGGATCAAACCGAAACCCCTGGTGGACTAAAAGCGCTCATTGGGCTGAATAGTAAAGTTCTGCAACCAACTCCAAATCCAAAGTGAAAGCATATGTGTGCGGTAGTGCGTGTGAGCAAAGCAGGCAGTAATTCCCGGGCCTAGAGAAATATGCTGTAATGAAACCTGCCTTTACAGTCACCTGTGCAATATAGCTCTCGGCGTTCTCTTTGATCTGCCAAGCACCGCGCACAAATAATAAAAAAAAAAAACACTTTCTCCACTGCCAGTTGTTACTTTTGAATATTAGACTTTGTATTAATGCATCCAAGACCTAATGCAAGACATATTTTGCGCATAACAGATGCCATCTGGAATAAGTCCTCTTAAAACAAAGGGTTTATAGAGGCGTCATGTCAATGTGCTTTGCACTAACCCTGTTTCTTGCTACCTACTTCTAACTGGAAATTCACAGTCAAGACCTCATAGTCGGCCTGAGGCCCTGGTGAAATATGTGTCTGCCACTTAGTTACACAACCAAGAAAAACAAGGATACTCTGTTGAAAGTTGTAGCAAATAAATGGCTAATAGCTAGTATCAGTACCAAACCATCAAAACAAATGAGAGGTCCGCTGTTTGGTTTGGAGAGCGAGGTTAGCGTTTTTATTGGAAATTTATCTGCATTGTTTCTGTTCTGGCGTGAAGTAAAAATCTAGGATGTCAAACGCCAAAAGAAAGCGAGAAATTGGGAAATTTTGAGGCTTGAGACAATTCCTTTGGAAATGACAGAAATGCAGCACTCGACAAGAAATGTGGTAATCATAGGTTGTGAAAATGTTTTTTTTTTAAAGGCCGGATCAGGTCAGCAACTAGTTGCACAACCGCCTGCGGAAGATAGCAATGAACTCCAAACTCTGTCCTGTGCTTCTCTAATAAAATCCACATTTCACATAACTTTGTTGTTTCCCCCCAAAACAAAACCATCCCCTGGTGAGCTTGTTGTAAAGGTGTCGGCCCACCTTCCTTCCAACTCGTTATTTTCCTCCGTGCCAGTTAAACTTCCAGACCTTTAAAATTAGACAATGTGCAATTATTGGCCAACAGATGTGGCTTGTTTATGTGTGGCATCTTGTTTACTCCAAAGAGTGATTGATACGCATTACTCATAAAACACTTTGAAACCATGGGAAACCTGAGGCCCACTGGCTCCAAAAGCGAGGCAATAGATCCCTTGAACTTACACATCCTTTTCTGCTTGGTTATCAAGTTTTTTTTTTCTTATTTTCCAAGCCAAATTGGTATAACCATTATAAAAAGAGCTGAGAAGACTAGCTACAAGCATTAAATCAGTCAAAACATTTACTCACACAACCCCAAATTGGGATTAAAATGGCCAGAAATACAACAAAAAAGCTAATAACCATTTAAAATTTAAACCGTGAAGCTGTTTGCAATTTCATCAATAGCGAACGAACACAATTCACGAACAAATAATACAAACTGCTTTTTTTAACGAGTACTTAAAAAAAAAAACAATTCACCAGTTTCCAAATCAGCTCGAATTAGACGCACAGACCTATGAATCATTTTGGAGCCGTTTCTGCCGAGAGTCGTTTGTAACTTAGGCCCATGTTCAAACTACGATCCACTCATTAATGTAAACTAATTGTTCGTCACAACGTCTTTACATATAAACAATAATGTTTTGTTGCAGTCAATTAATAATGTTATTCTTAAAAACACTGAAATATTAAGTTATTGTCTATCAGTTTGTAAAATTTTAAACGGACACTTCACACGCAATAAAAGGAACACAGAGTGCAAAGTAGGTTTTTTCTTTATTATAGATATATATCTTTTTAACAGTGCAGCTATTAAGACTTACAAAATCAATTTGGCACATATCAAACTATCATACTTCTTTTCCTCTTATCCGTTCTTTGTTCCAGACACTAAATACACGATGGCTGAGTTATTCCCTTGGCTTTACAATAATGTGCTTCTGTGCCACAATTCCTGGTTTGGCATTTATTCCTCACACGCATAAAAAAAAAAAAAAAAAAAAAAAAAAAAAGGCAATTCATAAATTCTTTGAATGTTCCTGAACCGTTCTGACAAACATAAAAAGGCAATTAGTGCAGCCAATTAATCAGCTGCAGATGAAACACTGGACATGACAGATTAGACAAAACATTTCCATGTATTGCACTATGAATCCCTTATAATGACATTCGTTGAACGAAGGTTGAGGGCTAAGTTAATACTAAGGCTTCAGCCCCATGTGCCAAGAATTATGTGGAAGCTAAATCTGCATAGAAACAAAAGATACACATCATACCATCCCACTCAAGCACCAGCTGGATTCTCGTATCTAGAAGTCATACAGGGTTTTCGAGCGTTTGAGTGCTACCAAGGGGTCTCAAACCAAAAAAAAAAAAAATATCAATCTGCTACCAACCTTTGAAAATGGAAATATACTGAAATGTAAACCGCAAGATCCCGGTCAGACCCCCGAATCGGAGTACATTCCATTGATGAGATAGTCAACCTGAGTGTAGTCCTTCCGCTTGTAACTCTCGTATGCTTGTTTGAGAAACAGCGCCACCGTGACCACGAAGAAGAGGAGGCCGAACAGAAGAACGGCCAACAAGGAGCTTGTGTTCAACAGGTGGCTGGTCAAAGGGTCTCCGGCCACCTTAATCATGGCTTGATCCCCTTTGGGAATGTCCTTAGGCAGTGCAGATGCCACTACGGAGGGGCTTGATGAGGTTTTTGGCATGGTCATATTATCTGATGATCCTGCAGAAGTTTGGATTGGTTTTGTGGAAGCAGTGGATGTAGGCACTGATGGTGAGATGCTGGCGGACTTATTGGTCCCTGATGGTGACGGTGAAGACTGTTTTGGAATAATTTTTTGTGCAACTGTTGTTGTGGTGGTGGTGGTTGTGCTGGTTTTAGTTGGAGAGGGTTTAGGGGTCGTTGTGGTTGGTTTAGGTTTAGTTGTGGTGGTGGTGGATGTCACGGCTGGTGATGTTGGAATGGCTTCGGTGATCGCTGGTTTTGGCAATGCATCAGTTTTGGCGTCTTTCTCTGTCGTCTGCAGGTTGGTGGTCGCTACAGTCATGACGTCGATTCGTAAAGTGTCCGGATGTGTTGTAGTGGAAGTCCGGGAGATCGAGACGTTAGATTCAGTTGGCAACGGATGTGTTACATTAGATGTTAGATCATGTGTTACATTAGAGTTGATGCCAGCAGACTGATTGAGAAGCTCCGATTTATCAGTCAGATTGTTGCCCACATGGATAGAGTCTGCAAAAACAAAATTTGTTTTGGTTAAGTGGTGACATCTGGCTGACACTGCATAAATGTCACCCAATGAAATTAAGTAGATTTTCAGATAGCCTTACAATTGACTGTTTTGTATCAGTGTGACAAATCATTTTAAAGTAACTTAAAACATACTTAAAAGAGATAAAAGATTCTATTATTGAAAGCACAACACAAAGTATGCGGGCAAACTGAGGAGAGATATTACCAGTTCTGTTTACACCTGCTTCCGCAAACAGGGCACTGAATGTTAAATTTTCACAAGACAAATTCTGGGTATTATTCGGGCAGCTGATCAGAAAACACAGAGATTGATTGGCATCAGGAACAGCCTTCGAACAGACTTCACCTTGAGGACCTGTAGAATGAGAAAGAAAGGAAATCAACGAGGACGCATTACATCAGTTTGGACATATAATACTATAAGTTTATAAGCCATCAACACAATTTTCAATCCATAAATTATCAAATTGGAAAACTGGACACTTTGTGCAAGCATAAACTTTAAGAGAACGAATAACCCAAACCCAAGTTTCTAAAGGCTGCTTTTAAAGTGTCACGGCCAAATATATTTTACAGCTCGCTCTAAAATATGAAATAAAATGAACGGTGCAATCTGTGACTCATCAACCTCGGTTGTTTTCATTGGGACAGAGACGTTCCCCGAATGCTCATTACTGGATGTCAAACTGCATATCCTGAGCTCTGCAGTGTTCGGGAACGAGCCACGTCTGGGAGGAAAAACAGGCCTTGCCGCACCTCTCTTTGATCTCCTACCAGCAGCCATGTGTGCGTTAGGTACAGCACACCTCAACCTCCACATCCGTCTCCACTCTTTCCCTTATTCCCACTTCCCTTGATTACTTAACCAGGTGGCTGCAGCACGGCAGGACCAACGGGGCTATAAAGAATTTGCTTGTGCTGGCACTGCAGAATGCTCCAAAATGCCCCCTTTTTGGACCAATCATCCAGCGTTTAAAGGCTCCAGGTGAATCAATAATCAACCTCGGTGAAGTGAAAACCCCCGGTTGAATCATCTCTTGGTCAGCGTCGACACACTAAATCGAGAGGCCAGCTGCATCGCGTGCATTTTTTCCCTTTTAAACGCTTCTCCAGCTGTTCGAAGCAGAAAACTCACGAAAGCAAAGGCGAAAGGAGAGCGCTGTGAAGTAGCAGAGGACCTGGCTGGATTTTTGCAGTCGCCACAGGTTGCCCCGTCGTACGTTTAGTCTTTGACGTGTCCAAAGCACACCGTTCCCCGCAGTGGAATGTGGAATGCTTATGTATTTATAGCTCACCATCATTCCAAACATTTCAGACTTCCAGATGGCGGTGGTGATTCTGACCTTGCTTACGATCTCCGTACGGTTAACGTGATGGAAACTCAATACCGACAATGTACGTGCGTGTTATCGGGCGGGGGGCAGGGCCGCTCGCTCTACGCCCGAAACACAAAGCCAGCTTGCCTCGGGGTCATTTCGGCTGTCTGCGTGTTTACAGAGGTGGCGAGATAGTCAAGTGCAACGTGTGTGGTCAAGCGAGAGGGATGGGGGGTTGGGGTGTGGAAAGAAAGCAATTTAATTAGAAAAAGAGCATGTCTTGACGAAGACTGTAGAAGGGTACGGCCTGCTGAAGCAGCGCCTGGCGCATAAGTAAAACAGCCAGCCCAGGCCTCCCTTTCATCTTAAATGCGAAACACATGGCCTTCTTTGAAAGTGCACGTCCTTCAAGCGAAAAACGTGATGTATAAAAGACAAAACACAACATATGGCTTTACTTTAAAAAAAAATAAAAATGATATTCTGCAGGTACCACGTTTTTATCTCTGAAGGTAGCACGCAGATTGCATTTCATTCTCAAGGCCTCAAAGAAACAAAGTAAAAGAAAAACAGGCTGGTTTACCTCTTGGAAATAGTGGAATATAATCAAACAATTATGTTTGTGCAGGGTTCAACAATAAGTGTGCGTGAGAGAGTTTCAGGCCAGCTGATGGAACCGTCAAGACATGCACATACATCATTTTGCAAACTTAAAAGGATTGTTCATTTAAAAAAAATTCTGTCATCATTTACCCAGAATCAAGTATAACACACTTTAAACAACATCTTAGTGTTTTTTCTTATCTTTCCCTTTTTTTTTTGTCCATACAGTTAAAATCAATGGTGTCCAATGTTTGGTTCTTCAAAACATTTTTTGTATCCCACAGAAGGTGCATTAATGAAGACAATTTTCATTTTTTTTCCAACTGTATGTTGAAAAATATTTAATTACGATTAAAATATATGTAAAATAATATGTGAGTGTGTGATATATATATATATATATATATATATATATATATGTGTGTGTGTGTGTGTGTGTGTGTGTGTGTTTGTTTGTTTGTTTTTTTCTTTTTAACACAGATGGGAATCATTGCATAAATTGCTTGAATTTTTTTATAAATAATGCAAAAAAAAAAATCTATCTATATATATATCTATGCAAGTCATCTAGTGCTGTCAAATGATTAATTGTGTGTGTGTGTGTGTGTGTATATATATATATATATATATATATATATATATATATATATATATATATATATATATATATAAAAATAAGAACATATGACCGGACTAATTTATTAGACAGAATCAGCCCCATTTAACCCATTAACTGGTGAGTTTAGTACTGTTGAGCCCTGCTGTGTCTTACATATCACTGGAAAACGCTATCCCAAATAAACTGCTCATCTTTTGTGGTTACCTTTCTCTCAATATTTTATAGAGATCCAAGACACCTACTCAGAAATACTACATTCATATAAAAACAAAACAATAATTACTGAAACACAATTTAAAGGAATCGATCAAAAGAATATTAGAGGTTCAACAGAGATGGACTTACAAAGATTCAGGTCACATTTCTCCTGGTTGCTCAGAGTCACATTAGCCACTATCCTGAGGCCGTTTACCAAATGCGAGGGTGCACACGGAAGCACCAGCAGCCCCAGAATGGGCAGCAGGACCAGGACGGGATGGACAGTCATGATCACATGGGTGGCTGAGACCATAATGTGAGAGACGGTCACATCCCCAACACCTGTGAGACAAACAAAAACTACAATAAAACTGCAACTCACACGAAATGTATTCATTTCAATCACATCTGAATTGCTTTAGAGAAGAAATGAACATAAACATGATTCAATTGCGCCATCTAGCACAAATTCCGAAACACTACAAGCAACAGTTTCGAAATTTTGTCTGGTCTACCCCGCAATATCAATCTTGTAGGCTTTAAGTGCTATAAAACACATAGGCATACTATAAAGTTACCTTTTATGTTCTTTTTTTTTACATTAGAAGCTCCCATTTTAAAGTAACATAAGCCCTAACCTCTTCCAAGTGCTTTGAACCCGAGTTAAACCCGCAGTTATAAAGGCTTTGTCGGTTATAAGGAAGTTTGAAAAGTGAATAAATAGGTCGGTCTTGGGTGAAGCACATAAATGTCTGCCACACCCCTCTAAAAGTCTGGTTACAGCCGGCACTGCAAACAGCACTGAAGGGCTCACTAAACCTGTTCCAGGATGTGCGGATCATATGACTTCCATCGAGCTTTCAACAAAGGAATGAAACTCACTAAGAGATGAAGCAGATTATTCACGGATGGTCCGTCCTGAGCTGGAATTAAAGGCAGAAAAGAAATAAAGCAGTTAGTCGTAGCCAAAAAAGAAGCAGTATTTAAATGGCTTCCATAAAACTATCAGCAAAGCATTCCAACTATCAGCAATCCATTATTGCATCTATAAGGGTTAATTAGGACAGACATGACACTCAGTATTAAAGGTTTTATTTTAGAATTTTACAATCATTACAATAGAAGTTTTTTTTATCCAAATGAACGCTGTTAGAAATCACAAGTATAACCCAAAATACTTATCTGAGATTATAATGATCACTAACTTCATAACTATAGGAATGTGCACCACTATTGAACAAACACTACTATTGTGTTTTACAATACCACAATGCAACGCTTTCTAACTCACTTACATTTCGATCTGTTTTTCTTATAGACACTCTAGAGTATAAATAACCTAAAATATACCATTTAATTGCCCTGAGCACAAGTTGATTACATTAAACAAGCAATTGGTTACAACAGAATCGCTATAAAAATGGCTTTAACTATAAAGCAAAGATTTAAAAAAGCTCACGAGGATGCACTTACCAACAAATACAATGCGCCCTTTCACAATAAAAATTTCAGGTTGTATACATGCAACCAGCAGCGTTTCCAAAACACTTTAGATACACTTTACTGCAGTTTAAAAGCGTGCGCAAATTAATACGGTTACATTTCTCGTGCAGTACGTGGTTACTGTCACTCTCCTGTCAAGTGTTTCATGTTTTAATACGGGTTGTTTATATAAGTAGCAGCTAGCTGACAGACACGATACACGAGTGATGCGACAAGAAGAAACGCAGGACTTCCGGGTCACGCAACGGTCCGTGAACGCGTCAAAATAAAAGCCCTCAGCTCACTATTAAATATGAATTAATCGGACGCAGGTGAAAATGTATGTGAAAAACGACGAGCCATAACTACCAGCCATAGTTTGTGATGTGTAATTGGATTATATGTAAAACTAGGGTAATGCACAACGGACTTTTATAATGCAAAAGTCACGTGACACGGAAGTACCCAGGGTCGTTTTTTATTGACAAGCTGAAGCTTAGCTAAAAAAACCCAACGATTAACCACATAAAATTAATCAAACGACAAGGATGATCAAGGCTATACTCATTTTTAACAACCATGGAAAACCCAGGCTTATCAGATTCTACCAATATTTTGTAAGATAAGCGCAAAAAAAGACACTGAAACTGCTTTTGCCTGCTATTGCCATTCTTAATATTAAGACTAAAAGCAGATTGCAATTGTTTTTATTCAATATATTATAGTTGAACATAAATATAATGCTTTGTGTTTTGGGATATTAATGTTTGGTCAGCTTCTTACTGAAAATTCAGTTCCTTTTTTTGCTTATTTATTACATATGTATACATTCGTCTATATAAATGCAATATTTATATTACATGGTAGTAATTTTTATATAATCTTAAACCACTAATGTTTCATCCGCTGCTCTGTATATTTTATTTAAAGGTTTTGTGGAATTATTTCACGTTTCTTTTCACAGGCAGAAGACATGCAACAACAGATCATTAGGGAAACCTTTCATCTGGTGTCCAAACGAGATGACAACGTCTGCAATTTTCTGGAGGGTGGAAGGTGACACATTTTGCTTAATAATGTTACACATAAGGCCTTGCATAAAGATATGAATCTCAAGCTATTCTGAGGTGCTCAGTAAAACTCAAAAGGTATTTACTGTGGTTTTGCTCTTCACTTTTAGTTTGATCGGAGGCTCTGACTACAAGCTCATCTACAGACACTATGCCACCCTGTACTTTGTGTTTTGTGTGGACTCATCAGAAAGCGAGCTCGGGATCCTAGATCTCATTCAGGTCAACATACTGCATTTTACATGCTGTGGTTCTGGCTCACAGCCACAAGAGGGTGGTTAATGTATCTCACACCGCATTCAACTTTTTATTAAAGATGTACATGAAGACAAGGCAGAGTTTAAAACACTTCACATATCAAAATACATTAGCTCTCACTGGACCGTGCTATTTCTATATTACTTGTAAGTACTATGTAAATACCATTCATTTAGTCTGGTATATATCATAATACCACCCTAATGGTAAAGCCGTAGATTTTTTTGTGCACTAGTAGTTAATTAGCTTCTTTTTTTGGTGTGTGTAACCTGAAACGTTACTTGGGGCTTTTGAAAATCTCACTGAACGAACGTGTGTAATTTTGTCACGCAGGTCTTTGTGGAAACCCTGGACAAATGCTTTGAGAATGTGTGCGAGCTGGATTTAATCTTTCACATGGATAAGGTGAGTTTCCAGAGTTTACAAAAACTAAAATAATCCAAAGCCATTAAAAAAAACCTTTACTTTTTGGTGCTTGAAATACAATAAATGTTAACGGAAATATAATTTTTTTTTTTTTCGGCAACGAATTATTTCACAATTTTTAAGTTAGAAAAATGTAATTTATTTTGAAATAGTAAAATAACTAAAAATGAGGAAAAACTATATGAATAGGACAAAAACAGAAATAAAACCCTTAATAATACATCATAATATTAAAATAACCCTAGTTCCTTTCATAATGACTCCTTACCTCCTTAGTTACCAAAAAGTGTTCTTTGGTGCTGTTAAATGTTCATCAGGGCATGATTAATTGGCAGTGATCGTAATTCAATCCAGTACATGAGGGAAAGGTTATATGTAGGCCAGTATTCCCTTTCTGATAATTGCCTGTGGAATTATAGCACCACTGTAAAACCCGTTCATGATAGAAATGTACACTACATTGCTTTTGTTAGTTATCTAATCAGTAAAATGTTTTATGAGTGGAGGAAATTACTAGGAGATTGCAATGTATGGCTTTATGGTAACTCGTCTTGAATATGCCATATGTAACGTATCTGATAATGCGCATCAATAGTCCTGTGCATGTGTGTATTTTTAAGATTATGGTCCGGTCAGCTGAGCTGTTTATGTTCGAGTATTGATTTTATGAGTCACATTTTGCATCTGATTCTTATGAAGCTTTTTTTTGGGACATTAAAAGATACAGCACAACTGGGTTCCTGAACAAGTGACTCCTATAAACTGGTTCTTTGTAATGAATCGAAACATACAGTGTGACTAGAACGTTCAGATTTACAATTAAATGTCTTATATGCTGTTTCAAAAAGAACTAGTGTTCAAAAGGACAAAATGATTATCTGAGCTAGTTCTTTTCATTTAAGGGGAAACCGGTGATAAAATGTTGAAATATATTAAATATTTACTATAATATGCTCTAATGAAACAAAATCAAACCAATAGTGCTAGCCGTTTATTCGTAAGTCATTATTTCGTAAAGTCGCATGAAAAATAGAAGTTCAAGGATTGACGTTTTTGTTGTTTATTCCAGGTTCATTACATTCTCCAGGAAGTTGTCATGGGCGGGATGGTTCTGGAAACGAACATGAACGAAATAGTTGCCCAAGTGGAGCTGCAGAACAGGATGGAGAAATCAGAGGTGCGTTCACACTGACAGCGTAACCGGGAGTCACTCCAGTTTATTCAAACATCTTTTACTTGCATTGCTCAAAATGTCAAGGGACATTTTTAAATAATTTTCTGTAAAAAACACTTGCTAATTTAAAAAAAAGAATAGTATTGTACATATTAACTTGGTTTTTAGGGACTTGGAAATGTTTGTGAAACAGACAATTATTGCAAAATCCATTTTCAGTAATCTTGTTTAGCATCACTTTCTTTTTCCTGAAAACGTTCGGCTGTATCAAAGATTAAAGGCCTGTTATTTGGGCTGCTGGATCACACAGTCACTGTGTTCCTGACTCTATCTGGAGTCGAGGTGATTGATAATGTTTGACAACACTGAATGCACGCTTATGTATACATGGAGGGGATTCAAATGAAGAAATGTTACAACGCACATTACAGAGAACCAAAGCAATATCTATCCTCAACATTTGGCTAAGACCGTAGAAAAAGGATGGTGGTGGTTCAAAAACTCTACCGTACTTTGTACTTCGACAACAAAATGCAGCTTTTAACAGTTCTGTTGACGTCAAGACGGGTCGTTTAGTTTTTCTTGTATAGCTTTCAGTTTCTATTTTGTTTTGGATCTGGTTTAGCTTGACATTTTTCAGTGGACTTTGGGTTAAAGAATATTGTTCACAGGTCAAGTTTCGACTTCAGTTGAAATCTAAATTGAAACCTAAATCTAGTATGTGGAAAAAATAGAAGTTTGAGGCTAATGACAGTAATAACGTATGTATATTTTTTGTGTGTTTTTTGCAGGGTGGGCTGTCTGCCGCACCAGCACGAGCTGTTTCTGCAGTGAAAAATATGAACCTTCCTGAAATACCCAGGAACATCAATATTGGAGACATTAATATAAAAGTGCCCAGCCTTTCCCCGTTTTGAGCTTGCATGTCTGATCATTGTGTTTTTTTGTGTGTTGTTATTGTCTGTTTACATTCATTGCCATAGATACTGTAGATAACGCCATTTATAGACTTAACACTGACCATCATCTGAGGACTCTTAAAAGTCAGGAACACACTACTGGGTCCAATCATTTACAACGTACCTTTTCAATTTCTTTGGTTTGCAGACAAACCATTTTCAATTTTGATTATAGTGTTGTTTTGTATTTTGTCTGTGATTCCAGAATTCTATAATACTGTACTAACGTGTCATGTATGCCAACAGACCAACTACTAATGTTACACATTAATAATTTATATTAAATGTTACTCGGTCATTAAAAATGTTTTTGCCCAAAAATTCAGGTTCTTGTCTTGTACCTCTCAACATGTCACGTTAAAAACATTTTGTTGTCCTAAAGAATGTGCAGCGTCACCAGATTTAAATGTGAAATGTAATTTTGTCAGCAGGTTTTTGATGAATCATCGTTGCAAAAGCGGAACATCAATGGCATATCTAGAAATCTCTGATACTGTATGTTATCTTTGAAGATAGAGGTTTATCAAAGGTCTTGTAGATGACGTCAGGAAGTCATGAACTTTAAAGATGCAGAATATTTAATAAATGGAGTCTTGTGATTTTGTTGAACACCTCATTTACAGCTGACTTGAGTTAATAAGAAAAAAGGTGAGATACTGTCTGATAGTCTGATAACCATTACAGGCATTCATTTTCAAAAGACAGTTCGTTTTGTGCTGTTGGCATAAAAATAAACGTATTCCAAAGGCCGAATCTTTGTCCTGTAACTGGCCCTAAGACATTCATGCAGATTTTTCAACTTCTGCAAGAAGCGAGATGGGGCCTACATGGATTGGACATGTTGGTCCAGCACATCCCATGGATGCTCAATTGGAATGAGATCTGGGAAATTTGGAAGCCAAGGCAACAACTCTTTGTCACATTCCTCGCAACATTATTTATTATCTAACCATATGAATGTTATCATGTCACTGAGTGAGTAGTAACAACACTTAATAGTATTTTATAAACAGAACATGTGACCTTACTCGAACCGAATGTGGTAAATTGATGAACCATTAATTTCTGTGGGAGGAGAATCTTCCCATGCCTTGAATAAAAAGCTGTGCAGCTGTCAGTTTTACTCATTTCATTCTATAATTGATAAAGCATGGGAAAGGGTTTCTACATTAGTAAATCTGTTGGGATAGTAGGGGTTGTGTTAGCCGCTGGAGTGGTAGCCACAATCACAGCTCTCCCGGTGGTCTACTCCCAAGAGAAGTCCAGCAACAATGAGATTAAGTACACAGATCCAACAATGGCACTATCCAATCAACCATGGGACCAGTGGCGTCTTCCACAGACTCTTAGTCCACAAACCTACAATGTCACTCTTTGGCCACGGCTCCAGCCGGATTCATCTGGACTCTAGAATCTTGATCTGGAATCTTCACAGGGATGTCCAGCGTGGTCTTCAGATGTGTGGAAAAGACAAACCTCATCCTTATTCACTCCAATAAACTGAAAATGACAAAGCAACCCATCTTGGTTGCACTTGAAGGCAAACCAGCTCCTACCATTGAATCAGTTGTGATGCACACTAAAACACAGTATATGGCGATTCATCTGAAAGAAGAGTTAACTGCTGGGGAAAGCTACGAGCTCTACACTGAATTTGTAGGCGAGCTTGCAGATGACTTGGGAGGCTTCTACCGAAGTGAATACTATGAGAACGGAGTAAAGAAGTAAGGCGCTGATTCATCTTGTCAGTTCCTCTTATTCTACAATAGACTTTTCCTGCACAGTTAAATTTCCTTGTTCTTTTTTAGAGTGGTTGCCACAACCCAGATGCAGCCAACAGATGCCAGGAAGGCTTTCCCTTGCTTTGATGAACCTGCAATGAAAGCAGTATTCCACATCACTCTTCTCCATGATCCAGCAACCATAGCCCTCTCCAATGGTGTTGTGATAAGTAAATGAACACTTTATTCTGTACAGGAGCAGTGTTGGGTAACTGCTTTAAAACTGTGGCTTACTAAGCTACAAAGGTTACATTTGTTTTATCTTTTTTTTTCATTTTAGACGAGGTTAACGTTACTGTGGATGACACTCTTGTAACCAGAACAACATTTGCACCAACAGAAATAATGTCCACATATTTAGTGGCATTTATTGTCAGTGATTTCGTCTTCATTGAACAAAACATTGAAAATCTGCAGGTAACTCTCTATACAAAAATCCACTATTTACATTTATTCATTTAGCCGATGCTTTAATCCAAAGAGACTTGGGGAATACATCAAGAGATTTATCTTAAAGGAGCAAATAGATATAGGAAGTGATTGACATGGTTCAAGCATTTTTCAAGTACAAGCTAGACAGGGAAAGATTCAAGTATATATATAATTCAAATATATATATATATATATATATATTGAAGAAAGTGGTTAAAAAATTGGCAGGGAATCAGCATTCCAGATCATTCCACAAGCCTGGAATAGTGACCAAAAATGTTTTGGAAATACATTTTAAGAAATACTTAGACTTCCAGAAAATTTACATTTGTAATAGTGAGAGGAAGTAGGCAGGTGCTGAGCCTGTGGCAGTTCTATATGCAAGCATCAATGTCTTGAACTTGATCCTAGCCACAAATGGAGAAGAAGAAGGTCTAAGGACATGTTTCCTGAGGAACCCCAGTGACCAGTTGTTTGTGCCACCAATTTAATAATTAAATTACTGCTTGATGCCCTGTCTAATTTAGAAGATTAGAAAACGGCGAGTGCTACTGAATACCTCTATTTTATAATTTACACAGATTAGAATTTTTGCCCGTCATGAAGACATAAATACAGGACATGGAGAGTATGCGCTCAGTGCGACTGGACCAATTTTCAAATTTTTCGAGAAGTATTACAATGTCCCCTATCCGCTGACCAAATCGGGTAAGAACCTATGATATGACCTATATTTTATGACACAAATTCAATAGTTTTTTATCAAAATTAAAATTATGACATTTTTAGAAGTTTTACTCATCTCAAAATCTTTCATAGATCAAATTGCTCTGCCAGACTTCAGCTTTGGCGCGATGGAAAACTGGGGCTTAATTACATACAGAGAGACAGCCCTGCTGTACAATGAAGAAATATCGTCAACTGAAGACAAAGAGAGAATCATTACCGTTATCTCCCATGAACTTGCCCATCAAGTATAATCAGGAGTTCTTTTTTAAAATTTGTGATATACTTTCATCACAACAGTACTGTTTACAAACCCTGTAACTCACCTATTCACCACCTTCCTCTTTATTAGTGGTTTGGAAACCTTGTGACTGTCAGGTGGTGGAATGATCTGTGGCTCAATGAAGGTTTTGCATCTTACGGAGAATATCTTGGGGCAGATGAAGCTGAGCCTGACTGGAACATTGTGAGTGTTTAAAGCAATAGTCAGAGCAAAAATGGTAAATGCAAAAAGCTATCACTAAGAGCATATAAAATAGTAACTGACTCTATTTCTATCCCACAGAAAGATTTGATCGTTCTTAATGATGTGCACAGAGTTTTCTCCATAGATGCACTGGCCTCGTCTCACCCCTTGTCGTCGAGAGAAGAGGAGATCCAGAGACCAGAGCAAATTAGTGAAGTGTTTGATACAATTTCCTACAGCAAGGTATTGTGGGAACTGTTTTCTGTAAACTATAATGTATAATAATTACTTGTTGTTTGTCTGGTAATGTGGAGTCTCTTGGTCTAGGGGGCATCTGTAGTTAGGATGTTATCTACCTTCCTAACTGAGAAAGTGTTTACTCAAGGCATTCAGGTAAAAACCATTTGTACACTACTTGTTGTGCTGTACAAGAAAATGCAATATGCTTTTGTACATTTACAGAAATTTGTTTCAACAGACTTATCTGGATGATTTCAAATTCAGCAACACAGTGCACACAGACCTTTGGGATCATCTTCAAAAGGTATGCTGCAATTAAACAATGCCTTTCAGCCATGCCAACGCCTGATTTGTTGCACAAGTGCTCATATCTAAAATGTTGTAGGCTGTGGACAGCAGTGGTACCACTCTTCCCAGAACTGTGCAAGAGATTATGGACCGCTGGGTTCTTCAAATGGGCTTCCCTGTGGTCACTATTAACACTGCAACTGGCCAGATCACACAGGAGCACTTCCTCCTGGACCCTGAAACTAAACCAGACAGGCCATCGGAATTTAAGTATGCATATATATAGGGTTGGGAAAAAAAAATAAAACATATATATATAAACAGGTGAATTGTGCACAATTAGATCACTATCATGTATTTAGAATGACTTCCTTTTTTATTACATATATCCCACTTGTGGAAATAATCCATAACAATATTATAATTTTTCAGTTATGAGTGGTTTGTACCAATTTCATGGACAAAAAAAGAAGCAGCACATACCCTATATTGGCTGCAACAGAAAACTGGTGAGTTAAACAGTAATGTTCACAGTTATATTTATTGCTTATAATTATGTTCACAAATTCTCATTAGATGTCATTAAAGGAAAAACTGTATTTGCTTTTAAAAAATCCATGTTTTTCTGTTCTACTTTTCTAATTCAGACCAATCAGATCACATGAAAATCAGTGGTGATGAGTGGGTTCTGGCCAACATCAATGTGACAGGATACTACAGGGTTAACTATGATGAAGAAAACTGGCGACGTCTACTTAATGTACTCCAGATATCAAGACAGGTAAGAAAATCTTTTTAGTAAAAAAATTTACATATATGAAAACATATTTGGACTGTTTGGTTTCCTTTGCATTCAGTACAGTAACTGACAGTAATATTTTACATTTGATTTCATTTAGAGCATTCCAGTTATTAACCGGGCACAGATAATTGACGATACTTTTAACCTGGCCAAGTAAGATTTTAATTTCATTCTTTAAAGTTATGAGTATAATTTCAGTCAGTCCAAATACTAAAAGCATATTTTTCCTTAACAGAGCAGGAATTATTGAAACGACACTGGCTCTGAGAACCACGCTGTTCCTAGCCTCTGAAACGGAGTACATGCCGTGGGAGTCTGCTCTCGATAACCTGGACTACTTTTACCTCATGTTTGATCGCACAGAGGTGTACGGCCCCATGCAGGTAAGTTTGTCTCTGAATATTTCATAAAGTCAACTCAACTGAGCTTGAATTCTAACATCACATTATTTCATATCTGCAGACATACGTCGGAAAACAGGTGAGAGGTTTGTTTGATCACTTCACAAATCTTACAAATTGGGAGGATGTGCCTCCGGGACATACTGACCAGTAAGTCATGTAAATATACAGTAGTGACAATAACTGCTCAGATTTGCTCTCAAGCATCTATTTATTGTATTGGTGTCTTTGTATCTGCAGATATAATCAAGTAAATGCACTCAGAGTTGCCTGCAGCACAGGTCTTGAAGCTTGTACGACTCTCGTCAAAACATGGTTTCAACAGTGGATGAACAATCCTGATGTCAACCTGTGAGTTTCACTCAATAGAAATCTGAGAGAATATCTTATGATGTTTCCTGAGTGCAGTTAAAATGGATATTTAATTGTACCTTAAATTAAAGGGATATATACACACAATTTAACTGTAATTTATACATTTTCTTACTGCTACAGTATTAAAGCCAACTTGAGGTCTACAGTGTACTGCAGTGCCATTGCTGCAGGTGGTGAGAAGGAGTGGAACTTTGCTTGGGAGCAGTTTGAAAAAGCCTCTGTTGCTTCAGAGAAAGATAAACTGAGATCTGCAATGGCATGTGCCACCGAGCCCTGGTTACTGAACAGGTGAGCTCTGCAGGATAATGCTGAAAAATACATACAGTTCTCTTGGTATTTAGCTAAAAACATGTGCTTCGATTTATGATGTAGGTATCTCAAATACACTTTGGATCCAGAAAAAATTCGGAAACAAGATGCCACCTCTACCATCATCAGCATTGCAAGCAATGTGGTCGGCCAACCACTGGCCTGGGATTTCGTCAGAGCCAACTGGGAGTACATTTTCAATCAGTAAGAATAAATACTGGGGGACGCTGTATGATTAACAATACATATTTTCTGTAACTACATACTCTTTTATTTCACAATTAGGTATGGTGATAAATCTTACTTACTCCCCAATCTGATCAGTGGTGTCACAAACAGACTCGCAACTCCATTTGAATTGGAACAGGTATGTAAAATTCACAAAAAACGCCATAATTATTTGACTGTCATCTTGTACAGCGGATTCATACATTTGAGTTTCTTAATCTACTTTCCTGTATTAAAATCACAGCTGATGCAGTTCAGGGATGACTACGCTGACATAGGTTTTGGTACAGGAACCGTAGCCATTGAACAATCCATCGAGAGAACTACTGCCAACATCAAATGGGTTGAAAAGAACCAACAAGCAGTCTTAGAATGGTTTATAAATCCATTGTAACTCTGAAAGATGCACATACTGTAGATTGTTTGCTCAGAGGAAGAGAAGAATATTGTTTTGCTTGGCCGTGAGGAGCATTAAAAAAAGCTCAATACATTAATTAATTTGTATTCTTCTACCAATTTTCAGCTTTTGTATGATTTTATGGTATTGTACGCATGGTAAACAATAACCATTATTATTAATACTTTTTTTTGGATTATATATTTTTTTACATTATGAATATGTATCTTAATTACATGTTGTCATTTGAGCAACCTGCCAGTAAATAGTGTTATCTTAAAAAAAACTATCAAGTAATCAGAATTTCATATCAGACATGACTGATAAATGACTTGAGGTTAATGAGGAAGTCAGTTGTAAAATCTCTAACAGCCCTAAATGATTGACAGACCGAGCGAAATAAACTTTTACCTCTGAATTGAATTCAAGGCTATTTCATGAAACTTTTAGGCTTACTTATTAAAAAACCATTGTTACAGAGTCTTAAGGTTATGAGCTCTAATAATACCTCACAAAGTTTGCCAGATGGTAGCCAATAGCTATTTTAAATTACTGTCAACATTTTTTGGGTCTGGAGCCCTGATTATTAGGTGTGATTTCAGAATATGAAAACATAAACAGTTACATTGACTGAACAGATTATGATTAAAATAGGTGGTGATTTCATTGCTTGTTTTTCTGATCAGGTTTAAAAAAACTCTCAAGTTATCAGATTCTTATATTGGCTATAGTCTCGGTGTTAATGGATAAGCCATTATACCCTTAATCCATTTTAGTGTACATTGGATGCACTTTTCTTGGGATGGTATCTTTGGCCACAATTGCTGGGCTGTAGACCGTTCAACTGATATCATCTACTAGACACAATGGTTCCAGACTACTACACTCTCTGATCACTCTCTGGCCTCGAGTGAGTCCAGCCAAACATTCATGGACTATTTGTATTCACTGAGAAGTCCACAGAGGTCTTCAAATGTCTAAGGGAGGCCGAACTCATCCTTTTTATCCAATCTCTCTGCTTTGTACTGTGGTATCCTCAATTTAGAAATCCTGGGAGCAGGAGGTTACACAGAAACTCGAGAGCTCTATGAGCTTTACATAGAGTTTGTGGAAGATCTTGCAGATAATGGTAGGGTTGTATCATAGTGAATATAATAATAACGGGGAGAAAAAGATCGAAACAAAGATCTTCAGTAAAAGTGAGGATCACTTAAAGGTAAACTCTTAAGTGGCAGATGGGAAAAATCTTAACTGTCAATATTGTATCATGTAACATGGATGACCGATTTGTTAAGGAAATGTTTAATGCATGTGTTTGGGCATTACATAATAAGTCAAGATTTTCCAGGTGTGAGAGATCAATTAACATGTAAACATTGTTTGGACGGACACACTTTTTCCCAAAATGCCATACTAATAACCTAGCACCTACCATTGATGTTATGACTAAAAAGTTGTCTAGCCGTTTGCCTGAATATCTGAAGCAAACAATATCCTACTCTGTAAAGAATGAACAGTTGACAACTTAAAAATTCAAGGCAACTCAATGCATTGTCTTTGTTTGTAAGACAACTTACAAGACTAAGATATCCACAGACAAAACTAGACACACTAACTTTAAGAATGGTGGCAATCAACAAATATTAAAAAGATGAGCTTTTTACATGACAGTACGACAAATAACTGCATAATTTATTCATGCTGCAACATATGCTGGGAACACATAAAGCCTGAACATTTCAACAACATGAAATTCTTTGTTAAGACTGTGTTTGACTGGTTGTTCTGACAAGGGCTTTAATGTAGTTTAAATAAATTTTTTTTTGTATTTGAGACCCACCTTTTGGTAACTAGAAAATGTGCAGTTGCATTTTTTTAGTGTATGTACCTAAAATGAGTCCCATCATGATAAAACTCCACACTTTGTTATGCTTCCAGAGTTTAAGCAATTCAAAATTCAGCTGGTATAGTTCATTTGTTACTAACCTTGTCCTTTGCTCCTACACAAGGTAATTTAGCTAAACTAATGTTAAACTGTATTTTTTCTTTCAAAGAATAGTTGTATGGAAGTGACATTTAGTTATCCTTTAACAGTTACACCATAAATTAAGTGTCTGTACCAGCAGTTACACAAACCACCTGCCTAATATATGTTCACTTCATAAGCCTACATAAGCCTATTTCCATCAGGGAACACCATTACCATTAGGGTGTATGTATGCTGAAACAATCTTAAATAGGTGGTATGTGTCAAAATAACACCCACATGAATGCAAATTTTCCTAACAGAACTGTGTCCAGATTGTAACACTGTTTCTGCCAGCATGCCTCTTCCCATAGTGTCTTAATTGTATTTTCAAAATAGAATATGTGGCCTTACCACATTTCGATAACACAGTTATTAATGACGTTCTGAAACCCTAAGGTTCTGGATGCCCTCTTGTATACTGGAATTGTGTTGTGTTAATTGATAAACCATTAATTTCGGTGGGAGGAGAATCTTCCCATGCCTTAAATAAAACGCTGAACAGATGTCAGTTTTACTCCTCTCATCCTGTCATTGCTGAAACATGGGAAAGAGTTTCTACATCACTAAAACTGTTGGGACAGTAGGAATTGTGTTAGCTGCTGGAGCACTAGCTACAATCATCACACTCTCAGTGGTCTACTCCCAAGAGAAGTTCAAGAACAACGAAAATGTGGTTAAACCCACAGGTAAAGTAACAACATCAGTACCAACAACAAAATCATCCAATGAACCATGGGACGAGTGGCGTCTTCCACAGACTCTCAGTCCAGAAACCTACAATGTCACTCTTTGGCCACGGCTCCAGCCAGATTCAACCGGACTCTACATCTTCACAGGGATGTCCAGTGTGGTCTTCAGATGTGTGGAAGAGACAAACCTCATCCTTTTTCACTCTAACAAGCTGAACATGACACTGCAACCCACCTTGATGGCTCTCAGAAACAAGCCAGCTCCTACCATTGAATCAGTTGTGATGCACACTAAAACACAGTATATGGCGATTCATCTAAAAGATGAGTTAACTGCTGGGGAAAGCTACGAGCTCTACACTGAATTTGTAGGCGAGCTTGCAGATGACTTGGGAGGCTTCTACCGAAGTGAATACTATGAGAACGGAGTAAAGAAGTAAGGCGCTGATTCATCTTGTCAGTTCCTCCTATTCTACAATAGACTTTTCCTGCACAGTTAAATTTCCTTGTTCTTTTTTAGAGTGGTTGCCACAACCCAGATGCAGCCAACAGATGCCAGGAAGGCTTTCCCTTGCTTTGATGAACCTGCAATGAAAGCAGTATTCCACATCACTCTTCTCCATGATCCAGCAACCATAGCCCTCTCCAATGGTGTTGTGATAAGTAAATGAACACTTTATTCTGTACAGGAGCAGTGTTGGGTAACTGCCTTGAAACTGTTGCTTGCCAAGCTACAAGTTAATCATAATTAAAAAAGGTTAAACTATGCGAGTTACTGTTTTAAAAAAAGTATTTACAGGTCCATGTATATTTTGACACTGACACAATTTTCATAATTTTGGCTCTGTATGCCACCAGGGTAGAATTAAAATGAAACAATCAATATTTGCAAACTTTGCAATCTTAAGATTTAATTTAAGTGGTTGAAAAAAATACAATAAACATAACATGCTTAGCAATTATAACTATTTTTATACATAGTCTGCCCATTTTCAGGTGACAAATAAATATAGATTTTGTTAAGAATCCTTTGCTGGCAATGACTGCCTTAAGTCTGGAACTCATGGACATCACCAAAGATTGGGTTTTCTCCTCTGCGATGCTTTGTCAGGGCTTTACTGAAGCTGACTTCAGTCATTGTCTGTTTGTGGGTATTGGCCTTTAGTTTTGTCTTCAGAAGGTGGAATGCATGCTCAGCTGGGTTGAGATCAGAAGATTGAGTTGGTCATGGCAGAATATTCCACTTTTTTATCTTCAAAAACTGCTTGGATGCTTTTGCAGTGTATTTTGGGTTATTGTCCATTTGTACTATGAGCGCTGTCTTATCAACTTTGCTGCATTTGATTGAATCTGGGCAGAGAGAATATCCCTATACACTTCAGAATTCTTCTGGCTGCTTCTGTCACATCATCAATAAACACCAGTAACACAGTGGAACTCATGCATGGCACTTCTCCACCATGTTTCACAGACAATGTTATATACTTTGCATCTTGAGATATTTCAAGCCTTTTCCAGAATACTTTTCCACAGTTGGTCTTGCTTTTTAGATATTTTTGGAAGTCTAACTTGTTCTGGCGAAGTCTCATCTTGATTGTAGACTTAGACAGTGACGCGTCTACCTCCTGGACAGTGCTCATCACTTGGTACGATGTTGTGAAATATTTTTTCTTTACCATGCAGAGGATCCTCTAATCATACACTACTGTTGTCTTCTGTGGACGTCCAGGACTTTTTATGTTGCTGAGCTCACCACTGCATTCTTTTTTCTTAGAATATACATCAGACTGTTTATTTGGCAACTCCTAATGTTCCTGCTATCAGTCTGATGGATTTGTTTTGTTTTTGAAGCATAACAATTGTCTATCTCCTTTGACTGCATGATGTGGATTCACACCTTAACAGCTTCCAAATGCAAATGGCACACTTAGAATCAACCCCAGAAAGTTTACCTGCTTAATTTATTTAGAAATAGAAAAATAAAATGCCCATGCCATTGTACCCCTGAGATGTACACCTTCTCCACAATGTGAGCTGTAGGCTTGTGAGGCAGATTTTCCAACATGAGAGAGACATTGGTGTGCCACGATGTTATCCTGTACAGAGAGAGGTTGTGTGTAGTCCTCTTTCTCTACCTACTACACTGTCCTCAGCAGTTGGGAACCTTGTGCATGGGCTTGGGTCAAATAGAAAAAGCTCCATGACTGTGTGAGCTCTTTGTACACAGAAAAAAAAGGCTCTGACCTTTGCGAGGCATCCATTTGGCTTGCACAGAAGAATGTTCTGTGAGAACGCTATTGAGGCCTGCAACCGAAGAGGCACAGGTGGAGCTTTACAGGTGGATCAAATTTAAATGTTAAATTATAGTAAATACAGATAAAATAAAGATCATTTGCATAACCTAGTCAAAAACATACTACACAGTACAGAAACTAGAAATGGTGATTTATGTAAGCCCGTTCATTTTAATGAAATGACATTATGAAACGATTTCTCAGAATAATTCTGACTTTAAAACAATAAATATGAATGAGAGAGTAAAGTTCAAGATGAATCAATTTCATTAATCAGTTTTTTTTGCTTCAAACTGATTTCAAGAAAATTTGATAATTTTTTCATCAGTCAGTTTTTTTTACTTTTAGACGAGGTTAACATCACAGTGGATGGCATTCTCGTCACCAGGACAACATTTGCGCCAACAAAAGTAATGTCAACATATTTGCTGGCATTTATTGTCAGTGACTTCAGCTTCATTGAACAAAACATTGAAGGTCTGCAGGTAATTGTTATTTTTTATAGGATCTTTAGGAAAAACTGCACCAATTTATTAATGAAACCTACTGTACGATTTAAAAAAGATTTGAAAACAGCAGGTGTTCATCTACTAAAATACTGCATACTGTAATTTATACAAACAGATTAGAATTTTTGCCCGTCAAGAGGCAATAGATGCAGGACAAGGGCAGTATGCACTCAATGTGACTGGACCAATTCTCAAATTCTTTGAGAAGTATTACAATGTCTCCTACCCACTGCCCAAATCAGGTAAAAACTTATGATGTAAGACTCCATCAGTCATTCTTTTATCAAAATGACAATTTATGTAAGACTAGGTTAATATTTAAACCTTTCAGACTGTTTTAGATGTTTTACTCATTCCTGAAGATATTTCACAGATCAAATCGCTCTGCCAGACTTCGGCTTTGGTGCGATGGAAAACTGGGGCTTAATCACATACAGAGAGACAGCCCTGCTGTATGACAAAGAAATATCCTCAACTGGAAACAAAGAGAGAATTGTTACTGTTATTGCCCACGAACTTGCCCACCAGGTATAATCAGGAGCCTTTTTTATCATTTGAATCCTAAATGGAAAATGCTTAAAAGTAATTAACCTTTTTACGACCTTCCTACTTCTTCATAGTGGTTTGGAAACCTTGTGACTCTGAGGTGGTGGAATGATCTGTGGCTCAATGAAGGTTTTGCATCTTATGTAGAATATCTTGGGGCAGATGAAGCTGAGCCTGACTGGAACATTGTGAGTGTTTGAAGGAAAAAAAACACAGCAATAAACTGTAAATGCTAAAAGCTATCACTAAGAGCGTATAAAATAATAATTGACTCTATTTCTATCCTACAGAAAGATATGATCATTCATAATGATGTGCACAGAGTTTTCTCCATAGATGCACTGGCCTCGTCTCACCCCTTGTCGTCGAAAGAAGAGGAGATCCAAAGACCAGAGCAAATTAGTGAAGTGTTTGATACGATATCCTACAGCAAGGTATTGTGGGAACTGTTGTCTGCATTGACTATAATGTCTAAAAATGAAGAACATACATGCTGTTTATCTGGTAATGCTGACTCTCTTTCTCTAGGGGGCATCGGTACTTAGGATGTTATCTGATTTTCTGTCTGAGACAGTTTTTACTCAAGGCCTCCAGGTAAAAAATCCTTTGTATAATACACTATTCCTTAAGCTGTTTTATAAATTTATAGTAGTTTGTTTCAACAGACTTATCTGGATGATTTCAAATTCAGCAACACAGTGTACACAGACCTTTGGAATCATCTTCAAAAGGTATGCTGCAATTAAATGATGCCGTTCATCTATGTTTGATTGCCACAAAATTGTGCTCATATCTGAAATGTTGTAGGCTGTGGACAGCAGGGGTACCACTCTTCCCAGAACTGTGCAAGAGATTATGGACCGCTGGGTTCTTCAAATGGGCTTCCCTGTGGTCACTATTAACACTGCAACTGGCCAGATCACACAGGAGCACTTCCTCCTGGACCCTGAAACTAAACCAGACAGGCCATCGGAATTTAAGTATGCCAAATAATATTTTGAAAGAAAAAAACACCACCAGAGAGAAGTTTCACCAGACAATTAAGCTGACATTCTGATTAAAAGCTAAATTTTTGTATATAAAATATATACACAGGTCAATTGTTCACAGTTAGATCAAGAACATATATTTATGAATTGTACATACTAACTTATATATCCCACTTAAGAGCCAATCACAGAGTTAGTTGAAATGTGGAATTACTATATCACAATATTTTGAATGTTTCAGTTATGAGTGGTTTGTACCAATTTCATGGACAAAGAAAGAAGCAGCACAAGCTCTATATTGGCTGCTACAGAAAAATGGTGAGTTTTAAGATTATAGTGACAATAACATTCCGTTTTATGTCATTTGGAAGTGATAATCACCTAAAAATGACAATTCTCTCATTATATATTCATTTTGTTCTTTATGACATATGTAGAACTTCAAAAAAGAAGTCCTTGGAGACCTTAGGCTCCAAAAAAGCAAAAAATAAAAGTAGTCCATATTAACTGTATACTACATTCCAACCCTTCTGGAGGTATATGGTAACTATTTAAAAAAATATGGAGAATTGCTAAATTTCTCTATGTTCCATAGAGAAGCCATGATGATGAGTAAATAATGAGAATTTTTAGTTTTAGTGAACTTATCATTTGGTGATACTAAAAGACAAAACTGAGTCCTACTTTATTTTAAGTGTCCTTAATATAATAATAATACCCGTGTACCTACATAATAACTAGATGTGTAAGTATAAATAACAATTTCATGTATTTCTGCTCTTTTTTTCTACTTTAGATCAATCAGATCACATGAAAATCAGTGGTGATGAGTGGGTTCTGGCCAACATCAATGTGACAGGATACTACAGGGTTAACTATGATGAAGAAAACTGGGAACGCCTACTTAATGTACTCCAGATATCAAGACAGGTGAGAAAATGACAATAACTAAAACATTTGGATTGACTGGATTGCTTTTCATTCAGTATAGTATGACATTTGATTTGATTTAGAGCATTCCAGTTATTAACCGGGCACAGATAATTGACGATACTTTTAACCTGGCCAAGTAAGATTTTAATTTCATTCTTTAAAGTTATGAGTATAATTTTAGTCAGTCCAAATACTAAAAGCATCTTTTTCCTTAACAGAGCAGGAATTATTGAAACGACACTGGCTCTGAGAACCACGCTGTTCCTAGCCTCTGAAACGGAGTACATGCCGTGGGAGTCTGCTCTCGATAACCTGGACTACTTTTACCTCATGTTTGATCGCACAGAGGTGTACGGCCCCATGCAGGCAAGTTTGTCTCTGAATATTTCATAAAGTCAACTCAACTGAGCTTGAATTCTAACATCACATTATTTCATATCTGCAGACATACGTTGGTAAACAGGTGAAAGGTTTGTTTGATCACTTCACAACTCTTACAAATTGGGAGGATGTGCCTCCGGGACATACTGACCAGTAAGTCATGTAAATATACAGAAGTGACAATAACTGCTCAGATTTGCTCTCAAGCATCTATTTATTGTATTGGTGTCTTTGTATCTGCAGATATAATCAAGTAAATGCACTCAGAGTTGCCTGCAGCACAGGTCTTGAAGCTTGTACGACTCTCGTCAAAACATGGTTTCAACAGTGGATGAACAATCCTGATGTCAACCTGTGAGTTTCACTCAATAGAAATCTGAGAGAATATTTTATGATGTTTCCTGAGTGCAGTTAAAATGGATATTTAATTGTAAGCTTATTACATTAAATTAAAGATCATGTATTCATTTTCTTGCTGCTACAGTATTAAAGCCAACTTGAGGTCTACAGTGTACTGCAGTGCCATTGCTGCAGGTGGTGAGAAGGAGTGGAACTTTGCTTGGGAGCAGTTTGAAAAAGCCTCTGTTGCTTCAGAGAAATATAAACTGAGAGCTGCAATGGCATGTGCCACCGAGCCCTGGTTACTGAACAGGTGACAAATCCATACACTCATTGTATTTAGCTGAATGCATGTGCATTGATTTACAGTGGTAGCCACAATTATCAAAACAGTAGTCTGACAACAGCCACTGCTCGACACAGAGATCTGATCTCATTATCCAGTCTGTCTGGAATGACATGAAGAAACATTACACAATGAGACAAACTTAGCAGTTGGATTCCTTGCGCAAACAAAAATCTCTGATGGAAACTGATATTTCCTACTGACACACTAGAGCACATTATAATGATTAATGATTATGGTCATCGCTGTATGTTGTAGGTATCTCAAATACGCCTTGAATCCAGAAAAAATTCGGAAACAAGATGCCACCTCTACCATCATCAGCATTGCAAGAAATGTGGTCGGCCAACCACTGGCCTGGGATTTCGTCAGAGCCAACTGGGAGTACATTTTCAATCAGTAAGAAAATATACCACTGGACTGTAATACAATAGCAATACAGATAGCATTTTTATACAACTGAACACGCAATTCTCCATTAGGTATGGAGGTGGATCTGTTTCTTTTTCCTCTCTGATCAATGGTGTCACACAGAGATTCTCAACTGAATTTGAAATGAAACAGGTATGTGATCTTCCTCAAGACTGTCATCTTGTGCCGCAGAAATGTATATTTAAATGTTTCATAATCTAATTTCCTGTTTTCAAAACACAGCTGATACAGTTCAGGGATGACAACGCTCACATAGGTTTTGGTTCAGGAACCCTAGCCATTCAACAATCCATCGAGAGGACTACTGCCAACATCAAATGGGTCAAAAAGAACCAACAAGCAATCTTAGACTGGTTTAAAAATGCATTGTAACTCTGAAAGATGCACATACTGTAGTTTGTTCTGAGGAGGAGAGGAACACTTGGATACTGTTTTTCTTGGCCTATATAAGCATTAAAGGGCATGCTTTAGTATGGATAATGTTCTAAATCACAGTACATTCCAGAGCTCCTTTCTTCCTTCCTTTCGTCTTATATTATGATGTATAGTATACAAATATCTTACTTTAATGTGAGCCTTATGTTATAGCTGTCTGCTTTACCTTTACACTTTTTTGTAAAAATAAATTGTATAATCATAAAATAACTAGAGTAGTTATGAAGTAGAATGAAACAGAACTGAATTAGCAAATAGAACATAACCCTTTGATAGGAATGAATTTGACATGTTGTCTAACAAATATAAAAAGTCAGTAATTTTAACTAATTTGCGTTTTTTTCTTTTACTATGAACTATCATTATTTTAATATTGTGTGAATATGTATCTTACATGTTGTCATTTGAACATCCAGTCAGTAAATAGCCTTGTCTCACAAAACAGTTTACCAATTTCATAATCTGACTTTAATAAGAGACTTTTACAAATTAAATAAAAATAAAATAATAACTCATAGTTCAGTGAGGAAGTCAGTTGACAGCAACAGATTCAATCACTTAAAGAGTTGACAAGTGAGACAAACCTCTATCTGTAAAATTAATTCAAGGCTGTTTTGTTTGAATCTTTCGTTAAAAAGAACCAGATCATAAGAGTCATAATGTAATGATGTCTAATACCTAATACCTCACAAATTTTTCCAGATGGTTGCCAATAGGAGATACTGAGGCGCCATAAGAATCCATGTGCGGACGTTTAATAAAGGCTTTTACAAGAAACAGATATGGGAAGGCAAGCAGTGTATCAAAACCAGAAGAGAAGTCCAATACACAAGGGGTATCCCAAAATGCAAGAGTGATCCATATCAGGCAAACAAGGCAGAGGATAAGTCAGAGAATCAGGCAGGATCCTACACAGAGTATCAGGCAGAAACCCTGTTTATTGGGTAGAATTTCAAAATATTGCAACATTCAAAACAAATACAAACAGTTACATTCATTGAAAAATGTAATTACATTAGATAATTTCGCCATGCCTGTTTTTCTGAGCTTTTTCCCACAATTCTCCAGCATCACTAAAGACTAATAACTGTATAAACATGTCAGGGAAGACGCATGCCATAACATATTATCTTAGTGCACCCTCAAATGATCAGGTTATCATATTTTTTCACTGGCTAAAGTTAATGGATAAGCCATTATACCCTTTGGATTGAGAGAGGGTAGGAAGAATACGTAAAATGTCATCACAATCTGACGTGACCTTTGCTGACCTGTGGTGAAGGGGAAAACGGTAAAAATCCTTTTAAGGCCAATGTGCATTCGATGCACTTTTCTAGGGATGTCGTCATTGGCCACTATTGTTGGGTTATGAACATTCAACTCCTTCCTTCTAGAGAAGCTCCTGCTGAGCCCTGAAATGATATTGTCTGCCAGACTACTACAACATGGCCTCTCTCTGGCCTCTACTCCATCCAAACATTTATGGGCGCTTTGTATTCACTGAGAAGTCCACAGCGGTCTTCAAATGTCTGAGGGAGACTGACCTCATCCTCATTTAATACAATAAATTGAACTTGATTGATAAAGTGAGCTTATTTCAGTGGTTACCTTAATTCATAAAACCTGGAAGCAGGAGATCACACACAAACTGGTGATGACTTGAAAGGGTTCTACTAAAATGAATATGATGAGAATGGAGGAAAAACACAAGTTTTAGTATCTGAAAACAGATCTTCAAAAACATTTGTAAACTTAAATGGCAAAATCTGAGCTGTCAAGATCAATTGCAGGTTATTGCAGATGACAAATCATTTTTTTGTTTAATGAGTCTCTTGGCAGCTATGCCTATCTAACCTTTGCACGATCATATAAACTTGCATAATTACTGACACGATCTATAAAGTCATCTTTATGCGCATATTTGGGCATTACATAATACCACACATATCTTAATTTTTGTGACTTGCTAAGACTAAGAGTTTTAAGAATGGAAAAAGCACAACTTTTATTTTTATCACACAGCTAAAGTTAAAATTAGGAGGCACCTTATTCGTGCATTTAAATTGTTGTATCCCCGTGTTTTATTGTATTCCGTTATTTATATAGAGCTTTTTACAATAGCAAAGACTTTGTTAAAGCAGCTTTGCATCAAAACAGAAATAATGTGACAAAACCGACAGTTTAATTCTAGGCTCAAATGTAGTTAGACTCATCTGGTTCCCATGGTCTTGTCTGTGTCATCTAGCTGAAATGGTCTACAGTGACATTAAGGCCATCTACACCTAACGGTACTAATACTGAGCCTTGAGGTATTCCATGCAGATCATCACTTTTAACATCATTAATATTAATATCACCAACATAATAAAATCACCAACAATTAATACTTTATCTGTAGCCAGCACTAACTTCTTTGATATATTCAGCATGGTGCCCTGGTTACCTGTATATAGTAGCCAGTATTAAGGGGGATTTATTTCTCTGGATAATTTTGTATGAAACACCATTACTTCAAATTAATTTTACTTGAAGCTAGACATCTGAGAAATACTGAAAATATTACTATACACTGTAGCAACTCCTCCCCCTTTAACTTTTGGATGTGGCTCATGTTTCTAATAGTAATGTTGGGGGTACACTCATTTAAAAAAATCATCTGGTTATCAGGTTTCTGTCAAATATCTAAGTTATGATCTGTGATGAATTTATTTACTTATTTATGTAACTTTATTCTTTGTTCATCTGTATTATATTTGTTGAACATTAAATTGTTATCATTAAATAGTTTTGGATGTTTTTTTGCATTTGCTAGTTCAGGGAAAGAGGCTCTTAGTCATGCTATGGTGAAATTAATGAGATTATTAATTAAACACATCTGAAGCAATAAATACATAATTAAATGAAGATCACGGGTATTGTAGTATAACAATGACTAAAACATATCCTACAAAAAATATATATATTTTCTTTTTGGTTAAAGGTTTTTAGGTAATTTGTGAACAGCTTGACATGATAAACCTGATAAAATGTTTTTTTTATTTTATTTTTTTTATACCCAAATATTTTATACCCAGCCTGCATTAAAACTCGGTCTGAACAGTTACTTTGGAAAAAGAGAAAAGTAAGCGATCAGAGAATGTACACATCAAATTCTTTAAAATTCTTTACATTTAGACACAATTCAGTGATATATACAGATATACAGTCATTGAAGGTCAGCGATCAATCACTAACCAATACTGTATAAGAATGGAACGAGACAAATATTCATTTGCCAGTGACAGCTGACTGAAATCATACAAAATGCATGTCAGCAATATGAACAAAATACTACAGATTGTTCTGCTTTTACTACCAATAGCTGCTCCAAAGGTAAGATTTTCAAAAAAACCCCAAAAACTTTAATTACAATTTACTTCCATTTTCCACAGCAAATATCTCCTCGAATCAAGTTTCTCCCCTGCTTTTTCCCAGATATTTTAGATATAAATTTTGCTATTTAGCGTTGCCAGAGGATGACAGAATGATATGCGGCGTTAATTAGTTCCAGAATGATGTAACTTAATTACTAAATAAATGTGTAACCATAATCAGTTACTGGGAAAAAATTGAAATAAATGACAGTTACTTATGAAAATAATAACAGTTACAAAGGGGGTTATATCTGAATTGTTTCACACATACACTGCTCTAAAATATGACACACCAATGTTTAAAGAGTTCGGAGCATTGCACAGGACACATGCTTAACTGTTTTATCTCCTATATGGGTTCAGGTATATGCTTTATTTTTTAAGATTAACAGTTTTGTTCCAAGGCATTGTTAGATGGCAGCGTTTAGTTGTTTTTTTTGTCATAGTTATACAAAAACTAGTTTAAGTTTTTATGAAACTATTTCTTGTAAAAAAAACATGCTGAAGTCTGATTTTGTGGTGGCTGTGTTTTTATATATATATATATATATATATATATATATATATATATATATATATATATATATATATTAACGCTGCTTGTTTTAAATGTTTAATATTTTTAACAGTTGAAAACATTTTAGAAAAGTAATCAAGAAGTAATCAAATGTAATAGGTTATATTACTTTAACAAAGTAAGTAAAATATTTACACTGCTTATTACATTTTAAATTGCTCTAAAACACTATAATAGAATTCTAGACTTTTTCAGGTTCTAGTTCTCAATTATGTTTGTGAAATTAATTAACTGGCTTTTATTTGCTAGCTGTATCCAGCACCTAGAATACTTACATTAAGTACATTCCTCTCACATTAAAAGAAAAAATACTAACTACTTTTAAGTCACATCACAAGAAACATTGAAAGTATTGCTGACAAAGTAATTTTACTTTAGCATTTCCAAGGATACAATGATTTCTTTATTTAAATTGACGCTAATAGAAACAGTTTGAAACAACAAAGTTTTAAAATCCCACAATGCACTTTTAATCTTAACATTTGCAATAGTATCCTGATATAAAATGAAGAATACTAAAGAAACTGTCTCTTGATGTTAAATGTTTAACATTTTATTGTCACAAAGAATCTGCAACATCTTCAGTTCTAAGAATAATTTGATGCACTTACTTACCTCAAAAAATGTCAACAATCATAGGACAAGACCTGTTTTATATGTAACAGTATGTCAGCAGAAAAAGCATATCAAGAAATCTCTGATACTATGTTACCGTCGAAGATAGTGGTCTATCAAAGTTCAAGAGCCACCAGATGGCATCTTAAATTATCAACTCTGCCTCTTTTGATTTTAAAAATGCAGAATATTTAATAGCAAGATTTCATTTTATTCATTAAAAAAACTAGATAAATGAAATATTTACTGTATTCAGAAAACTAAATCTTGTCCGGTTAAAAATAATTTATCACATGGCAAATAAAATCTGATAATATAAAACCGTTGAGATTGCTAAGGTGAGTTTTATGGAGTCTGGTGACTTTGTTGAACACTTCATTTATAGCTGATATCGGTTAATATGATGAGGATGGTACCGTAAAGACTGATAATCATTACACCCATTTCAAATGAATTGTCCATCTTGTGTCATATTGGCTATATTTTGTGAGATACTAATCTAAATGATAAACGTCATCCCTGATACAATGTTCTACCATAAAAAAATACACATATTCCAAAGGCCAAATCGTAGTATTTCTTTCATCTTTTATTTTTCTTTTCACATGTCGAATTTCAAAGTCCAGCTTGACGACCACAAAGAGTGGTATTTTTACAAGTTCATTTGTTACTAACCCTGTCCTTTGCTCCTATGCAAGGTAATTTAGCTAAACTACAGTTAAACTGTATTTCTTCACTCAAAGATTATAGCTGTATGACAGTGACAATCAGTTATCTTTTAACAATTATGCCAGCATGTAAGTATCTGAGGACAATGTCTTTTTTGTAAAGTCCACGTTTATGTCAGCAAATGAAATTCAGGTGCAACAGTGCACTTAGGTTCTCTTTAAATATGCAATATATATATATATATATATATATATATATATATATATATATATATATATATATATATTATGCATATGCACTGATCAGCCACAACAGTAAAGCCTAATAAACACTACGCAAGACCTCTGAAAATGTCCTGTTGTATCTGACACAGAGACATTAGCAGCAGATCCAGAACATTCCTTAGATGATGAAATGGACTGGACAATTTTAGAAAATTGGAAGTCAAGGCAACACCTTGTATTTTCCTCAGACCATTTTTGAACAAACTTTGCATTGTAACAAAGGTTACCAGGTTGCATTTTTGAATAAGCCTACTTCCATCAAGTAACACCATCACCATTAGGGTGTATGTGGACTGAAGCAATCTTAAATAGGTGGTATTTGTCAAAATAACATCCACAAAATATCTCAGTAGAACATTTCCCAGATCATAACACTGTCAGCCTGCCTCCTTCTCATATTGCCTTAATTGTATCTTCTAAATAGAATATGTGGCCATACCACATTTGCAGAACACAGGTATCAATGACCCTCTGAAACCCTCAGGTTCAAGGATCCCTTCTTTTGCACTGGAGCTGTGCTGTGTTAATGGATGAACCATTAATTTCTGTGGGAGGAGAATCTTCCCATGCCTTAAATAAAATGTTGAGCAGATGTCAGTTTCACTCTTCACATCCTGTCATTGCTGAAACATGGGAAAGGGTTTCTACATCAGTAAAACTGTCGGGATAGTAGGGGTTGTGTTAGCCGCTGGAGCGCTATCTACAATCATCGCACTCTCAGTGGTGTACTCCCAGGAAAAGTCCAAGAATAATGAGAATGAGGTTAAACCCACAGCAGCAGTAACCACATCAGTACCAGCAACAGTACCAGAATCAGTACCAACAACAGTACCAGTATCAGTACCAACAACGGAACCATCTAATGAACCATGGGACCAGTGGCGTCTTCCACAGACTCTTAGTCCACAAACCTACAATGTCACTCTTTGGCCACGGCTCCAGCCGGATTCAACCGGACTCTACATCTTCACAGGGATGTCCAGCGTGGTCTTCAGATGTGTGGAAAAGACAAACCTCATCCTTATTCACTCCAACAAGCTGAACATGACACTGCAACCCACCTTGACGGCTCTCGGAAACAAGCCAGCTCCTACCATTGAATCAGTTGTGATGCACACTAAAACACAGTATATGGCGATTCATCTGAAAGAAGAGTTAACTGCAGGGGAAAGCTACGAGCTCTACGCTGAATTTGTAGGCGAGCTTGCAGATGACTTGGGAGGCTTCTACCGAAGTGAATACTATGAGAACGGAGTAAAGAAGTAAGACGTTGATTCATCTTGTCAGTTCCTCCTATTCTACAATAGACTTTTCCTGCACAGTTAAATTTCCTTGTTCTTTTTTAGAGTGGTTGCCACAACCCAGATGCAGCCAACAGATGCCAGGAAAGCTTTCCCTTGCTTTGATGAACCTGCAATGAAAGCAGTATTCCACATCACTCTTCTCCATGATCCAGCAACCGTAGCCCTCTCCAATGGTGTTGTGATAAGTAAATGAACACTTTATTCTGTACAGGAGCAGTGTTGGGTAACTGCTTTGAAAGCATAACCTGCCAAACTGCAAGTTAATCATGATTTCTAAAATTGAAAAGTAGGTGCTTTGAAAGATACAATGAAGTTACTAAGGCGGATTGTGTGTTTTTATAATTATAAAATATTACTATTAATATTATTATGAGGGATTTTGCATTCATGTTTCTGTTGTGATCTTAATTAGTGTAACATCATCAAATTTGAACGGGTAAATTATATTAAATACAGGAGAAACACTAGAATTTAAAGAACCTAGAGAGAAAAGTTTAACATGATTGATTGACTAGAATAAATCAGACTTTCCTACACTATATATGAGGGAGAACTGTTCAAGCAAAATCTAATTAACTATAATAAATCAGATGAAGATAGTAAGCATTAGAAAGTGTGATTATTTCTTTAGCTTAAACAGAGCAGTGTTTCGTTACCCTTTACCCTTTTTTACTAAAGTAGTTTATTTATGATTAATCAGTTTGCTTTATTCCTTCAAACTAATTTCAAGAATATTAGATTTGTCAGTAAAAGTCTCTTTTCAACTTTCAGGTGAGGATAACATCACCACGGAAGGAACCTTTGTCACCAGAACAACATTTGCGCCAACAGAAGTAATGTCGACATATTTACTGGCATTTATTGTCAGCGATTTTGGCTTCATTGAACAAAACATTGAAGGTCTGCAGGTAATAGATCTTTTCACAGTATCTTTGTACAAAATTGGACCAATTTAAGATTGAAACCTACTTTCAATATTACTTTTTTCATTTTTTAAAGATTTGTGTTCATGTGTTCATCTACTAAAATACTGCATACTGTAATTTATACAAACAGATTAGAATTTTTGCCCGTCAAGAGGCAATAGATGCAGGACAAGGGCAGTATGCACTCAATGTGACTGGACCAATTCTCAAATTCTTTGAGAAGTATTACAATGTCTCCTACCCACTGCCCAAATCAGGTAAGAGCGTATGATATAACCCATAATTTATGAGGCAGTTTAATGGTTCTGTTATCGAAATAACATTTTATGTAAGTCTAGGTTAATAATTAAACCTTTCAGGCTGTTTTAGATGTTTTACTCATTCCTCAAAATATTGTACAGATCAAATCGCTCTGCCAGACTTCAACGCTGGTGCAATGGAAAACTGGGGCTTAATCACATACAGAGAGACAGCCCTGCTGTACGATGAAGAAGTATCCTCAAATGGAAACAAAGAGAGGATTGTTACAATTATTGCCCATGAACTTGCCCACCAGGTATAATAAGGAGACTCTTTTCCAGTTTGAACCCTAAAGGGGAAGTGCTTAACAAAACTTACTTTTATGAGCTTTACAAAAATAAAGTTTACATCACTTGTAAATTACCTTTTTACCACCTTCCTACTTCTTTATAGTGGTTTGGAAACCTTGTGACTCTGAGGTGGTGGAATGATCTGTGGCTCAATGAAGGTTTCGCATCTTACGTAGAATATCTTGGGGCAGATGAAGCTGAGCCTGACTGGAACATTGTGAGTGTTTGAAGCAAAAGCCACAATAAACTGTAAATGCTAAAAGCTATATAAAAAATAACTGACTCTATTTCTATCCCACAGAAAGATTTGATCGTTCTTGGTGATGTGCACAGAGTTTTTGCCATAGATGCACTGGCCTCGTCTCACCCCTTGTCGTCGAAAGAAGAGGAGATCCAAAGACCAGAGCAAATTAGTGAAGTGTTTGATACGATTTCCTACAGCAAGGTATTGTGAGATCTGTTTTCTACATTGAATATAATGTACATACATGTGGTTCGTCTGTTAATGACTACTCTCTTTTTTCTAGGGGGCATCAGTACTTAGGATGTTATCGGATTTTCTGACTGAGGCAGTGTTTACTCAAGGCCTCCAGGTAAAAAAACCCCCTTGAACACTAGTCTTTGTACTATACAATAAAAATCAAACATGTTTTTCTGATGGAGAATGCTTTTGTACATTCACTACAATTTGTTTCAACAGACCTATCTGGATGATTTCAAATTCAACAACACAGTGTACACAGACCTTTGGGATCATCTTCAAAAGGTATGCTGCAATTAAACGATGCTGTTTAACCTTATCATTACCTGATTTGTTGCCACAAAAATGTGCTCATATCTAAAATGTTGTAGGCTGTGAACAGCAGTGGTACCACTCTTCCCAGAACTGTGCAAGAGATTATGGACCGCTGGGTTCTTCAAATGGGCTTCCCTGTGGTCACTATTAACACTGCAACTGGCCAGATCACACAGGAGCACTTCCTCCTGGACCCTGAAACTAAACCAGACAGGCCATCGGAATTTAAGTATGTCAAAAACATTTTTGCCTAAAGTACCTATTACTTATTTCAATCATTTTTTCCATATTTTGACATAGTGTGTGGTCTGTAGTTTTACTGGAAGACTATGCTGAAATTCTGATTTTAATTTTTTTTTATTCTTTTAATAAAATATATATAGAGAAATGAATTGTTGGCAATTAGATAAAATGCATTTACAATGAATTCATACCAATGTATTACATATTTAATCAATTGCAAAGTTCTGTTAAAATGTGGAATTAATATATCCCAATATTTTTCATTTTTCAGTTATGAGTGGTTTGTACCAATTTCATGGACAAAGAAAGAAGCAGCACAAGCTCTATATTGGCTGCAACAGAAAACTGGTGAGTTTTAAGGGAATGTTTGACAGTGAATGTAGGCCTTGGCTTGTCAAGCTCCAAAAATGCAAAATAAAAGTAGTCCATTCTAATTGTATACTATATTCCAAATCTTCTGAAAGCATATGCTAACCATTTTTTAAAATAATAACAAATTAAATATGGATATTCTGCTAAATATGCTCCACAGAAAAAAAGAAAGCGATTTTTAAGATAAAATGACAGATTTTTTAAGTTTTGGTGAACTTTGCATGTGATTATATTTACTAATTATCATTCTAAAGACAACACTGTATTTGCTTTAACACTTTCATGTGTTTATGCTCTACATTTCTAAATTAGATCAAAATAATGACATGAAAATCAGTGGTGATGAGTGGGTTCTGGCCAACATCAATGTGACAGGATACTACAGGGTTAACTATGATGAAGAAAACTGGCAACGTCTACTTAATGTACTCCAGACTTCGAGACAGGTAAAAAAAAATTACATTTAGTAAAGGGGTTGTGTGGTGCGATTTCTATTTTTCCTTTTCTTAAGTATGTTATGTAGCTGTTTCTGTATGTATGAGATCTGCAGAGCTACAAAGCTCAAGGTCTCTGACTAAAGGATTTATTCTGTTTAAAAGAAAAGGCTGATCCAGACCAGTAGAATAAAATGTCAGGATACCTGCTAAAATACTCATCAAAACATCCCCCCACATGTATAATCTAGCCCACGCATTATGGTTTCAGTAACACAGTTGAATTGATGCAGCCATGTCAAGGTGATGCTATATTTTTCTGTGCAAAAGCACTTCCGAAAGCAGATGCTTTTAGGAAACATTACGATTGTTTACAACAGAACAGCACAACTTAATGTTCGAGTTTGTCCAAAGCATTTTTTTTCGTAGGTTTTGTAGAAAATAACAGTTGAGAGAGGCAGGGTATATGAGCTACAATTGTTACCATTAAAGCATGTCAACATATTCTGTCACACAAAGTACACAAAATAAAGATAAAGGAAGATTGGAATTGTTGTTCATTCACTATAATAATTAACAAAAATTATTGTCTTTTTTTTATTTGATTTCATTTAGAGCATTCCAGTTATTAACCGGGCACAGATAATTGATGATGCTTTTAACCTGGCCAAGTAAGATTTTAATTTTATTCTTTAAAGTTATGATTATAATTTCAGTCAATCCAAATACTAAAAGCATCTTTTTCCTTTGCAGAGCAGGAATTATTGAAACGACACTGGCTCTGAGAACCACGCTGTTCCTAGCCTCTGAAACGGAGTACATGCCGTGGGAGTCTGCTCTCGATAACCTGGACTACTTTTACCTCATGTTTGATCGCACAGAGGTGTACGGCCCCATGCAGGTAAGTTTGTCTCTGAATATTTCATAAAGTCAACTCAACTGAGCTTGAATTCTAACATCACATTATTTCATATCTGCAGACATACGTCGGAAAACAGGTGAAAGGTTTGTTTGATCACTTCACAACTCTTACAAATTGGGAGGATGTGCCTCCGGGACATACTGACCAGTAAGTCATGTAAATATACAGTAGTGACAATAACTGCTCAGATTTGTTTTCAAGCATCTATTTATTGTATTGGTGTCTTTGTATCTGCAGATATAATCAAGTAAATGCACTCAGAGTTGCCTGCAGCACAGGTCTTGAAGCTTGTACGACTCACGTCAAAACATGGTTCCAACAGTGGATGAACAATCCCGATGTCAACCTGTGAGTTTCACTCAATAGAACTGCATTTTCAAGTATTTTTTTGTATATCACAGTTAAAATGTATATTAATGTAGACTACTTTTATAATATTGTTATTACAAATGTTGCCTACGTTTATAATGACCACAGATATCATGTTCAATATTATTGGTAATGAGTTTTATTTGATCCAATTTTATTATGTCCATAGACATTTAAAGTCGCCCCGAAAAAATATCTGAATATTTTAGCCACACTTAATGTATGAATGTCACTGAATTAGATACAGGATAAACATCACAAGATAAAAGATTTTAAATGGTTACGTTGTAAAGTATAAAACAATGAATACGATAAGGATTTGATACAAATATTGTGAAATGTGATATAAATACTATCTAGACACATTTGGTTGTCAAACATTATTAGAATATGTCTGTAGTGTGAATTGTACATGAATTATAGTTAGAAACGCTTTCATAAAAAGTTATTAAATCATTTCGAACGCTTAATACATTTTATTAAATTCAGTACTTTTGTATTTTCATAAATGGTAAACTTATTTCCGTACATGTACATTTAGTAGCGGACCGTTTTTTTCCACACTTAGCGATTTAAAAAGGAGGATATGTTTATTAAAATGAACAAAAAAAGATACAATATGCAAGTGCTATAATAAGACTGAGTTAGCTTAAGTGATTTCTTTTTTAAATTAATTGTAATTAATAGATTGCCATTTAAATTTCTCACTGCTACAGTATTAAAGCCAACTTGAGGTCTACAGTGTACTGCAGTGCCATTGCTGCAGGTGGTGAGAAGGAGTGGAACTTTGCTTGGGAACAGTTTGAAAAAGCCTCTGTTGCTTCAGAGAAAGATAAACTGAGATCTGCAATGGCATGTGCCACCGAGCCCTGGTTACTGAACAGGTGAGCTCTGCAGGATAATGCTGAAAAATACATACAGTTCTCTTGGTGTTTAGCTAAAAACATGTGCTTCGATTTATGATGTAGGTATCTCAAATACACTTTGGATCCAGAAAAAATTCGGAAACAAGATGCCACCTCTACCATCATCAGCATTGCAAGCAATGTGGTCGGCCAACCACTGGCCTGGGATTTCGTTAGAGCCAACTGGGAGTACATTTTCAATCAGTAAGAATTTTTTTTTAATGTTTATGTTTGCTTAAAAACACAGATTGCGGTTTTCTATAACTCCACTTCTTTTATTCTCCATTAGGTATGGAGGTGGATCGTTCTCTTTCTCCAATCTAATCAACGGTGTCACAAAGAGATTCTCAAGTGAATATGAACTGAAACAGGTATGCGATCTTTCTCAGGACTGCTTTATTTATTTAACTGCCATCTTGTACAGCAGAAATTTTTATGTGAATGTTTCCTAATCTAATTCCCTGTTTTAAAAAAACAGCTGGAACAGTTCAGGGATGACAACGCTCACATAGGTTTCGGTTCGGGAACCCTAGCCATTCAACAATCCATCGAGAGGACTACTGCCAACATCAAATGGGTCAAAAAGAACCAACAAGCAGTCTTAGACTGGTTTGGAAATCCACTGTGACTCTGAAAGATGCACATACTGTAGTTTGTTCTGAGGAGTAGAAGGATACTGGGGTACTGTTTTGTTTAGCCTAGATGACAGTTAAAAAAATGATTATTTATTATGAATAACAGCAAATCCCAGTTTATTCCAGAGCTACTTTCTTCCTATGATGATGTACAGTCTTACAGGCCTTATGTTAGAACGATGTTTTCCCTTTGATTTTTGTTGTAAAGAATGTATTGTACAATGAAACAAAACTAAATAGGCAAACAGTACAGAACTCTTTGGTATTTATCATTTTGATATTTTGTCTAATGAAAATAAAAACCTCAATTCATGAACTAATTTGTATTTTTTTTGCCATATTTTGACAACTTTTGAAATATAGTAGTTTATATGTTACATTATGCTAGAGATGGTAAACAATAACATCTTTTTGTTGTTGTTGTTTACCTTTATTATTTTTATGTGAATGTGTATCTTTAATTACATATATTGTCTCAAGAAAGTTATCAAGTAACTTAAAAAATAAACTTACGTTTCAGTCAGTTGTAAATTCTATAACAGCTCTAAATGAGACAAGCTGCTATCTCTAAAGCGAATTCAATGCTGTTTCATTAATCTTTCCGACCTTTCAATTATTTGTTTGTGAGTTATTATGCTGATGTCGAAAAATACCTCAAAAAGGTTTCCTGATGGTTGCCAGTGGCAATTTTAAATTATTGTAATTTGTAGCATTTCAATATTGGTCTGGATCCCTGTTATCTAACACAAACGTAAAATTACATTAATTAAAAATATTTGTATTACATTAGATGATTTCATGGCTGTTAAGCTGCCTTGCTTGTTTTTCTGAGCTTTTTCCCACGATTCTTAGTGTCACACTCTACTAAAGAGTAATGGCTGCATAAACATGTCAGGGAAGACACATGCCATTATATATTATCTTAGTGCTCCTCAACTTATCAGGTTACCAGATTCTTTCACTGGCTAGTCTCAGTGTTAATGGATAAGCCATTATACCCTTTGGGAGGAGAGAAGGTGGGAAGAATCAATAAAATGCCATCACAGTTTGCTCTGATATTTACTAATCTGCAGTGAAGGGAAAGATGGTGAGAATCTATTTTAGTGCAATGTGTGTTGGATGCACTTTCCTGGGGATGGCATCACTGGCCACCATTGTTGGCTTGTGGACCGTTCAACTCCTACCTTCTACAGAAGCGACTGCTGAACCCTGGAACGAGTACCGTCTACCAGACACTCTGCTTCCAGACTACTACAACATCACTCTCTGGCCTCGACTCCAGCCGAACGTTCATGGCCTCTTTGTATTCACTGGAAACTCCAGCGTGGTCTTCAAATGTCTGAGGGAGACTGATCTCATCCTAATTCACTCCAATAAACTAAACCTGACCTCAATCGATGGATATTTGGCCAAGCTCTCTGCGCTCGGTACCTCAGTGGCACCTTCAATTCAGAAAACCTGGATGCAGGAGATGACGCAATACCTTGTCATACAGTTGAAGGGCAAGCTGAAAGCTGGAGACTTTTATGAGCTTTACACAGAGTTTGTGGGAGAACTTGCTGATGACCTGGCAGGGTTCTACCGCAGTGAATATGATGAGAACGGAGAGAAAAAGTAAGTCCGTCTAATAATTTTAAGATCTTTATCTTTGATAATACCAGTAAGGAGCGGCACTAGGGCTCTTGCCATTGGCAAGTCACATGTTTGTTTGATAAGTCTCTTGGCAGCTTTACGCCTGTTTAACCTTTGTTCTGTCATATAAACATGGAAAATGACTTCCTGGATCCATAAAGCAATTTTATGTCTGTGTTTGGGCACTATATAATATCCACATGGTGTGGGAGATTCAATCATCATGTAAACATTGTTTGGACAGAGAAAATACAGTTTCCTAAAACAGCATAATGACCCATAATGGCATAATAAACTTATCTTATGGTTTGTACCTACTGTTGGTGTTAGGAACACTATATGTTTGAGACATGACGATAATTACTTCCTCCAGGATAGTAGCCACCAGCCAGATGCACCCCACACATGCTCGCAAGACCTTTCCATGTTTCGATGAGCCTGCAATGAGAGCGGTTTTCCACATTACACTCATTCATGACAGAGGAACCGTGGCCCTGTCGAATGGAATGGAAATCGGTCAGTTCTACTTAAAAACACACAATGACTGTTACATATTGTAATGTGAACACTAGGTATAATAAACTGAGGTCCCTAGAGCATCTATAAAAAAAACCTCTCCCTGCTTGTTTATGTTTTAATTGATTATTCATAAATACATAGTCAAATTATACTATATGATAAAACAGAATCTAATTCACAACTTGTTTTCTTCATTCAGAGAAAGTGGACACTGTTCTTGATGGACAACCTGTTACTGTGACAACATTTGAGCCAACAAAGAACATGTCCTCCTATCTATTAGCACTGGTTGTCAGTGACTACACAAAAGTTACATCAGCGAAGGACACTTTGGTAGGACCATCATTCATCTTTCACGAGCTGTAAAGCTGGTTTAAATAATAAAAATCTCACATTTATTTACCATAACTTGTTCCTTATGGTGCATATGACAAAACTATGTTTGCTCTGAACAGATAAGAATATGGGCTCGTAAGAAAGCCATTGAGGACGGCCATGGTGATTATGCCCTGAATATAACTGGGCCAATCCTCAAGTTTTTTGAAAATTATTACAATGTACCATATCCACTCTCAAAATCAGGTATGTTTAATACATCTTTTAAAGATTATTGACTGAGAAAAAAAAGTCTATGTAAAGAATTTGAATTCTCTAACCGAAGACCAGATTGCCCTGCCTGATTTTTACTTTGGGGCGATGGAGAATTGGGGGCTGGTGACGTACAGGGAGACGAACCTTCTATATGATCCAGTCATCTCCTCTAATGCAAACAAAGAGAGAACGGCCACCATTATAGCTCATGAACTGGCACACATGGTACTTGCATTTATAAAAAAACAATGATAGAATACGTTTTAAAAAGCTATAATATGTATAATACAGTTATAATATGACTTGTTTGTCTTCCTTGTCAGTGGTTTGGCAACCTTGTGACTCTAAAGTGGTGGAATGAAGTTTGGTTAAATGAAGGATTTGCGTCTTATGTATCATATCTTGGTGCAGACTTTGCTGAACCATCCTGGAACGTGGTGAGTGTTCACAAACTAATGAACTTTTAATGGACTTACAGCACCATGGTCGGTCAACTAAAAACAACTTATCAGTCATAAAATTTTATTTACATCTTTTAAAGTGTATCTTATTATTCCAGTAAACTAATTCCATGTTCATATGGCAAAACAGACGTTCATAGCCGTTTGCCTGAATATCTGAAGAAAACAATACCTGGCTGAAAATCTTGTTTCTGTGACTTCTCTCCACATTAAAAGTTTTAACAATGGAAAAACTAAACAAAATTCCACTGTTATCATCGGAGAAATTTAGCTGGCTCTCGCCTTTTTAATAAAAATTGATTACTCGAAAATTGTATATCCACTTTTTTTCTCGACGTAAAAACGGGCGCGTCCATTTGTAAATACTATGAGGGTAGCTATATTTTAGTTAGTTTTGTTGCGTGTTATTAGACATGTTTGTGTCTTAACGTGTTATTTTAATGTATTATCTTAAGTATAAACACACTGGTTTGTAGTGCTAAGAGTTTTACTGCATGTTTATTCTCCTCGTAGCTTCTAACGAACCTGAGCCTCGTCCAGTTACTTCCGCGTTGAAGAAAAAGGTGGATAAATTAGGAAAAAAAACATTTCATGGACGTTCATTTATCTCTCTCCCTTATCGCTCTCACAGAAAGACTTGATTATCCTTAAAGACGTACATCGTGTTTTTGCTGTGGACGCTCTGGCCTCCTCCCATCCGCTGTCTTCTGATGAGGAAGATATTATAAAACCAGAGCAGATCACTGAGCAGTTTGATACAGTCTCCTACAGCAAGGTGCTGGACGCTCGATAACCTTAACCTTGAAGTAAACGTATCGTTACTAGCAGGCCTTTAACACTTTTTTCTTCTGGTAACTTGCAGGGGGCGTCGGTGTTGAGAATGCTGTCAGATTTTCTTACCGAGCCTGTGTTCGTGCAAGGATTGAATGTGAGCAAATTACAATCCGGTTATGGGCCAACGCGTTTTGTTTTGTTTTTAATCTGCTATATTTTTCTCCTTAACAGACATATCTTACTATGTTCGCCTATCAAAATACAGTGGGTGAGGACCTGTGGAATCACCTTCAAACTGTAAGGGCCTGTAAATCACAACCTGTAATATCGTACTAATAATAATAATTAATTATTCATATTAACATAACACGAATTGCTCAGAAATCCAAACTGACTGAAAAGGTTTGACAGTACTGCCATCTAGTGGTTGATTAATTACTATCATCATCATCATCATCTCCAGGCTGTTGATAAGTCTGGAACAGTTCTTCCCTTAAGTGTGAAAGAAATCATGGACCGCTGGGTTCTTCAGATGGGCTTTCCAGTGGTCACTGTCAACACTACAACAGGTCAGGTCTCTCAGATTCACTTCCTTCTGGATCCCGAGTCTTCCGTTCAGAGGCTGTCTCCATTCAAGTAGGTCTACGTTCATCTTCAAAGCTTACCTGAGCAGACTGTGTTGTTAGTAGATCTGTTTTCTTCAGTGTTGTGTTCACTTTTTCTGGTTTTGTAGTTATGAATGGATCGTACCCGTCAATTGGATGAAGGCAGAGGTGGTGCAGTCACGCTTTTGGCTCACGGAAAAAACTTGTATAAACACAAAATATGCTTTTGTTCCTATGAATGGGACGAGCTCACAATTTTAATGCGTACATTTTTATGTGGAATAGGTTAACATGATTGTCTTTTCGTATGAAGCTTTTCACCTTGATATGAAGACAAGTGGAAATGACTGGGTGCTGGTGAATCTGAACATCACTGGATATTACAGAGTGAACTATGACACCGAGAACTGGGAGCGTCTCCTGAAGCAACTGACTGAGAACCACAAGGTGAAGACACATTAAAGACACAAGATAAAGACACTCAGTTATAATGAATACATTTGACCACATTTATTGCTTTTTTTATTTGTAAAGGTCATCCCAGTCATCAACAGAGCTCAGGTAGTGGATGATGCATTTAACCTTGCCAGGTAAAAAAGACACGAAGAGAACTGGCACAGTTTCTTGAAATATGAAATATAATTGTAAAACAATGTGATATGTATATTTTATTTGTACATGCATATTTAAATTAATTCACTTGCATACTGAATCTGAATTATTTTTCAAGGGCAAAGATAATTCCTGTCACTCTGGCGTTGAGAACTACAAAGTACTTATCTGAAGAAAGAGAATATATGCCGTGGCAGTCTGCTCTCAACAATCTGGATTATTTTTACCTTATGTTTACACAAACCGATGTCTATGAACTTCTACAGGTCTGTTCTAATTCTTCATATATATATATATATATATATATATATATATATATATATATATATTATTATTATTTTTATTTTTTTCATTTGAAACATAAGAAGTGTATTGTTTATATATATATATATATATATATATATATATATATATATATATATATATATATATATATATATATATATATAAAAATTATTATTTTTTTTTCATTTGAAACCTAAGAAGTGTTTTGTTTATATAATTCTCAAATATATGTAGAGTTAAAGTAATATGTGTTTTGCATTTTTTTTTTTAGAATTACACCAGAAACCAGGTGACCCCACTTTTTGAATATTTTAAGGTCATTACTGCAGATTGGTCACATGTACCCACTGGTCATACAGAGCAGTAAGTTATCCATAAATACTTTTGTATTCAGCAATAACAGTCAAAATAATCGTATTTAATGAAGTCTTTATTTTTCCTTGTGTAGGTACAATCAGGTTAATGCCATTAGATTTGCCTGCAGCTCTGGTGTAGATGAGTGTCAAAATCTCACGACAGGCTGGTACAGACAATGGATGGACCGACCAAACTACAACCCGTGAGTTTACCCATATAATAGAGCGGTCTCCTGGTCAAGCATTCCAATGTCTTACATTACATAAATCTAATTCAGATCTCTTTTTCCAGGATTCACCCTAACTTGAGGTCTGCAGTGTACTGCAGTGCACTTGCTTCAGGTGGTGCTGACGAATGGGACTTCGGCTGGCAGATGTTTAAGGAGGCCACCATAGCGATAGAAGCTGATAAACTCATGTCAGCCCTGGCCTGTGCAAAAAATACCACACTTTTAGAAAGGTTTGATATATGTTGTTCTTTGGGAACATAGAAGTAATGTTAGAAATATATTGTTAATACAAAATGCTTTTTTATTGCCATTAATATAGGTACCTTGGATACACGCTTAATGCATCAATGATCCGTAAACAGGACGCTACCTCTGTCATCGTGTATATTGCCAGCAACCCAGATGGTCAGACATTAGCTTGGGATTTTGTCAGGAAGAACTGGGTGTATATGATCACAGAGTGAGCTTTATGAGCAACAAAACATTTATAACTCAACTGCAATTTTTTGATGAATTTAAATGAATCTTAAATGCAGTAACAGAATGAATTTGTCTCCTAGGTATGGTGTGGGGTCTTTTAACTTTGCCAGCCTTATAAGTGGCATAACCAAAACATTTTCAACCGAATCTGAACTCAAGCAGGTGTGTATATTTTATAATATACTACAGTAAAGTTGCGTAGAAGCTAAACATGTTAAACAGGTTCCTTTTGTAATTAACTTCTGTTTTGTTTCTCCCCTCAATGCGAAAAGCTTCTGCAGTTTAAGAGTGACAATTCAGAGACCGGCTTTGGATCAGGGACAGCCGCTCTGGAACAAGCCATCGAGAAGACAAAAGCCAATATAAAATGGGTGGCTGAAAACCAGAAAGAAATCAAAGAGTGGCTGGTGGCCGAACCTGCTTAAAATCACAAAGACTATCAGTGTGCTTCATGGTGTATGTGATAATATGATAAAATAATAATAATATAACAGGTGGACAGTGTATATATCATATATCAGTTCGTAATACATTTTCTTCTTTCTTTTTACACAGTCCTGGAATGTACCAGAACATTTCAATACCAGTTGTACAAATTGTATGTGACAAATAAAATCTTGAATAAGGAAGTAGAAAACTTGATGTAGGCCCTATCTAAATGTTTATCAAGTCAGCTTTGATTGTTACATTTTGATTTGTTCTGTAATCAAATAAATACTCTGATGAAAAGAAGGATGACACTGCATTCTACTTTCATGTTTTATCATGGTATGAAAATAAGCTTAAAATAAAATATTTCTAAGAACTTAAATATAGTTTGTATATTTACTAAACGTACTGTATTTTTTGCTTAAACGTAAGACGTTATATTATATTCTCTTTAGCCTTAGAGCACCGCCGTGAAAATATTACGATATATTATAAAACGAAAGTTCGTACAGACGAGTGTTTAATTCAGTTGCTTAAGATTAATGGAACGCGGAAAATGAAATATGCCCGCGGGCGTTGAGATACGAAACTCAAGATTGTTTTCTTTCTTAATCGACGGCAAACTAACCTCGAATTATATGCGGATGATTCTCTATATCGGAAGGTGATAGAAAGAATGCAGGGCATATGGATAAAATCACCGTGCTATTTGTACTTTTAACACTTTTAACTTGTACTTTTTTATCCACTTCAAATGGTAAGTTTCAAAAAGATGGGCCTTTATTTATTCAGTTCGAGATTATCACAAAGATTGTGGCAACGTGTTATCTCGTTACTGGTCTTCATAGTGCATTGCTCCTGCACGAAACTTATTTCATTGCCAACAGTTGCCAAATGTACAGAGATAGAGAGACAGAAAAAACGACTACTTACAAGCAACGTTGTCTTGCAGCTTCTCATTCTTTGTCGTTGCTTTCGACGTACGTTGAGGGAGAAACGCGGTTTCCTCCGTTTAGTTACACGACAGTTCTGGATGACATTACAGTCGGATACTATGATTCAGAAAGGTACATTGCTAGAGGAAATGCGACGAATGAGGACGACGTGATTGATTCAGGTTACATAAAGAGTGTGAGTGACTACATGTATAACTCCTTTGAAAGGCGATCTGCGCTCTTCAGGCAACACAGACAAAATGACGGTAAGTATGTGATTAAGTAGTTATTTTTTATTTTGAGAGGCTTAATGATAAAACACATATCTCAGGGTGATACCTGCAGTAATTTTGCCTGATGATGGAAATCAGCTCATCACAATATTCTCTTTATTTTTCCCCCTCACAGGTAGGCCTAGTAATGTTTATCAGACACTGGTTGTCTGTGAGCTGCTGGATCTTGACAGGCCTGGAAAGATGATTATCAGAGATGCTGCCGGAGGCTACACCACAGATGAAATGTGTTACTTTAACAACAACTTTACTTATACAGTGACTGTTAATGTCACACAAGAAATGCTCAAACCCCACCTGGAAGCATTCAAGCACAAATACGAAAATTTCTATTACATAGTTTGCATAGATACTCTCAAGAATTACCTCAAAAAGAGACAAGCTGAAGTGAATAGAAAGGGTAAGTGCTCGAGACCTGAAGACCACTACTTACAACAAACGTTTTTACTGCTGTAAACTGTTAAATGTACAAATAGTTTGTTTGTTGGTTTGTTTCTGTTTTATGATTATTACCAAGGATACATTTTTGTAAATATATCTGGCATTTACCTGAACACTATATCATTTTCCTGATATTTTCCTAAGTGCCGTAATTTTAAGTCTACTGTAGAATACTAACATGAAATTGTATCATTGATTTAAAAGACTGTGTTCCCATATTCATGATTCTTTCTTTTTTTTCAGAGAAACCTGAAATCAAATTAATTCGGAAAGCTATCTCTGATTCTGGAGGTTCTCGTGTGAGTTGTTTGGCGACAGGGTTTTACCCTCGTCACATCAACCTGACCCTGTTCAGAGACCAGCAGCCTGTAGCTGATCATGAGATCACTGGAGGAGATCTGCTGCCCAACGATGACGGGACGTACCAGATGAGGAAGAGTCTGGAGATCAGTGCTGCAGACAAACACAAATACACCTGCTCCGTCACACACCTCAGTCTGGACAACAAACTGGACGTCTCTCTGGGTAATAAAGCAATATACAAAGTCTTAATGATCTCCTAAGAAAGTCTTGGTGATCTTATATGCATTCTTCCTTTTTTTGAAGATAAACCTTCCAGTTATCACATTGGTGTTCTGATATCTGCTGTTACTGTCCTGCTGGTGATTTGTGTAATTTTGGCAATAGCCGTTCACACGAGCAAGCACTCAAGGCAAGGAGAAGGAGAGGGAGGTAGGCCTAATTTAAAGTTATGCTTACATTTTTGCAAGCTCACATTGTGTATATAATGTCTTATGCTTTGTTTGCATATAGTCACACACTGTAAGCTTAATTAACATATAATTGTAAATACAAATTAACATTAATGTACCATCCTCAGAATGCAATAACAGCTATTCAGATTAGTGTCTTGTGTTAAATAACATTTATGTCCATGTACAGACGATGATGAGGATGATGAAGATAATGATGATTTTTAATCTTCTGAAGACATCCATTTGCAAGGAGGTCAAACCATTGAAGATGTCACGTATGAAAGATTCTCATGCAGTGTAAGATGTGAGAATAACAGTGAATTCCATTTATCCCTTCTAAATATGTACAATATGTACAAAAACGTAATTTAAATAAACTTATTTGAATACAGGAGTGTTGTCAAGAAGGTTTATTCTAGGTTCTTTTTCAGGTAGCATTTTTTTATGTTGTGTGTATGTATAGTATTTTATTGTTACCGTATTGCCGGGCTTAGTTTTGTTTTTCTTTGGCAGTTTATTGTATTGTATGCTCATTTAATTTATGTATTGGTGGCTAGTAACAAAGCCATTGATAAGAGGGGTATAACTGAGAGCAAATAACGATTATGGGATTTTGTTTCATGTTTTGCTTTATTATTGTAACATTTGTGTACTATTTCCCGCCTCCAGTTCACTCAGTATTCCATGCAGTGTCTTCAGATGCATACTTCAAATTTCAGCCAAAATTCACATACTATTCAAATAATACGCATACTGCAGTATAGTAGGAGTTGTGGTAGTATACCATTTCGACCATAGCCTCTGTACTGGTTTCAGTGGGCTTGAGTCGCATATAGAACCACTGGTATATTCTAAGGGTGCTTCGCAATAGGAAGGCTGCATCCTACCAAGGCTGCATCTTTCTTAGTTCAGCCCTTCAGAGTCTTGCAGGCTAGAGTCCATCTTGGCATATAAATACAATACAATGAGATGATCTAGTAAGTACATGTGGCTAAGTCACGTATGTTTCTGCCCTCACCATCACGGCACGAAAATACTAATAAAAGTTACAGTTTTGGAAAAATACTTTGTATTGCAAATCTTTCAGTTATTTGGCTTTCTATCAATGCAATACGATGAATCACAGCTGTCTAACAGTCTTCTCGTGGCTTAAGTCATTTGCAGTTTAGCGTTTAATGAGTATACACCAAAAAAAATAGATCCTTTCATGTCAGAAAACATGATTTTTGTCTTACATTTCATAATAAAATTCAGTGACTGAAGGTTGCAAAAGATACATCCCATGCATCCTTCAAATTCAGCTAACTGAAGGACGCAAAACAAATGATTCCTTCCAAGGATCCTTCACATTAATACGGCCTTAGTAGGATAAAGCTCACCAAATTTTGCAGTCGCTTTTTATTAAGTCCAGGATACAACTACATTTGTAGGCTGCATGTGTCATTAAGAAGATCTTATTTTAGAAAATTAACAGGTTATGAATTTGAAAATGATTAATAGTTAACTCTAAAGGGCTGAGTTTGACGTCCCTGGTCTAGTCTTGAATGTAGTTTAGTCCGTACTTTTGCACTCTTTTCGAGGGGATCGTTGGGTCTCCATTACCGCCTTACAAAAATTCTGCACGTTTCCGTAAATGCCTCCTTCCGAGCGAAATGGAGAAATCAGCTGAAGAAAAACAAAACAAGTGCGACTCTGTAACATCTGATCAAAACAAAATTACACCACAGTACTTACACTTCCATACGGTAAGTACGCTATTTTACGCTTTTTCACAGGCTATTATTGTAATAAAAAAACCTACTCCTGTTCAATGAATTAAATGTATAGACAGTTGGGATTTAGATATTGCCTCTCTAACCTCAATAGCGCGTTAATCGTATTACTTTCATGCTATAAATTTTATTTTTTTTTGCCTCGTAGCCTACTGCATACTAAGTATTTGTTCATAATAAAAAGAGCCATTTTGTGTTTCAGGTTCTCGCTCTTTGTGGTTGCTTTCAACTTATATTTGAGGAGAAACACAATTTCCAAAATTTAGCTGCACAACAATTTTGGATGACATTTGTTGAGACTATTTCACTCAAACGGCTCTTTACCAGGAAGGATCAACTCAAGCGAAAATAAAACACAAGACGAGTTCTTTGGATTTTTAGCTTGCAAGGATTGCGCTGTCGGTTGCAAGCGGGAGAAAAGCAGGTTTCTCTCTTTTTGCCTCCGAAGCTCAGATAACAAGTTGCTTTATTTATAGAGGAAAGGACAGGACAAGATAAGTAAAAGCAACTGGTAAACAAGGGTTTCAAACACGTTCGTCGTATCTTTTGTGCGTCAGAATCTTCACTCCTTCAGATTATTCTGGCGCCCATATCAGTATTATATGGAGGTCATGTTATGACCGAGAACTGAAACTGAAAGGCCACAGGTGCATTTATGTCAATATACAGTTCTAACATTCCATTCCCATCAGGCGGACATGATGTGAAGCCTGGTACCGGTGGACACCAATGCACAGCTCCAACAACATTACAGTCGGATACTATAATTCAGAGAGGTATATTCAACCTATATTCAATATTATATCTGGACAACAAACTGGACGCCACTCCGGGTAATCTGCTCTTATTGAAACAAAACTAATCCAATAAGCAATCTGTAATGTAGTATTTTAACTGATTGTAAAAATTCCTCTTACAGAAAACAATTCTTCCAGATATCACATAGGTGCCGGTGTCCTGATGTTTGTATGTGCAGTGTGTGTGATTCTGGCGATAGCCATGTGGATGAGAAGACAAGGAAGACAGATGACTTGCGATTGCGTACCCTCAAGATTTTACATTCAGTTATTTACAAAATAACTAGAAATCAAAATTCTAATTTTATTTGTCACATACACATACATACATGGTACGACATGCAGTGAAATTTTTATTTATTTTTTTTTTTTTACAACCGTCCAGTGTTGGAATAGAAAACAAAACAAATCAAAAAAAAAAATATATATATATATATATATATATATATATATATATATATATATATATATATATATATATATATATAAGAAGTGTACAAAGTATAAAAAATAAAATAAAGTATAAAATATAAAGTGGCTGTTGTAAATGTCCAATGTAAAGTGATTAGTGCAATACTGTCCAGTGTAATTGTCCAAATGTAAGTGGCGAGTATCTGGGGAAAGAGGGGTGAACATGGGAATCCCGGTGATTAGGTACTGGGTGTTTTCTGGTTCAGACTCCGAATGGCCTGCGGGAAGAAGCTCCTCCTCATTCTCTCTGTGTTTGCCTTCAGGGAACGAAAGCGCTTTCCAGAGAAAAGAGTCCACTGTTGGGATGGCTGAGGTCTTCCACGATCTTCCCTGGTACAGCACCGCTTGTTGTAGATGTGCTGCAGCACAGGGAGCTCAGTGAGGACGATCTCTGAAGGGCTCGCCTGTCCTGCATGGTGCTGTTCCCGAACCAGGAGGTGATGTTTCCCGTCAGGACACGCTCAATAGTGCAGATTCCAAGATGGCGCCGTTGAGGTCGGCTGCCGTCACGAACGCTCCGGCAAAACTTTCTATTTTTTTGTTAATCGTTCGTATTCTGAATAGTCTGCGCTGTTTTCTTTATATACGATGGCTACCACTACATACGACCGAGCCACTCTTATATCTATTGGTGTACAATGCACCCACCTTTCGCCGTTTTTAAACCCGGACCCATGTTTGCCGAGCGAGATCCTGTCGAAGAAGAAAGGACGCGACCCGCACCGGCGTCCACGAGGGAAACGAGCCGGCGTCAGGAACAGGTTGAGGGCACGCTCACACCGCGCTCCCCTACCTAGTGTCCTGTTAGCCAACGTCCAGTCTCTGGAAAACAAGCTCGATGACCTCAGGGCAAGGATCAAGTTCCAGAGAGACATCCGGGACTGCAACCTTCTCTGCTTCACCGAGACATGGCTGAACCCAGCGGTACCGGACCACGCCATACAACCGGCCGAGTTTTTCTCTGTTTACCGCATGGACAGAACAATGGAGTCGGGGAAGACAAGGGGAGGTGGAGTGTGTCTGATGGTGAACGACCGCTGGTGCGACAGCGCGAGCGTTGTTCCTCTCTCACGCTCCTGCACACCAAACCTGGAACTTCTGACCATCAAATGTCGCCCTTTCTATCTTCCACGGGAATTCAGCTCGGTCATAGTCAGTGCCGTTTATATTCCACCTCAAGCGGACACGGACACTGCAATATGGGACTTACACGAACACTTAACAACACACCAGTCACATCACCGGGACTCCGCACTCATTGTGTTGGGGGATTTTAACAGTGCAAACCTCAAGCGCGCACTGCCGAACTTTCACCAGCACATCACCTGTCCCAGGGGCGAAAGGACGCCGGATCACTGCTACACACCCTTCATAGAGAGCTACAAGGCAAAATCATGCCCACCGTTTGGTAAATCGGACCGTGCCGCCATGTTCCTCGTGCCTGTTTACAAACAGAGGCTGAAGCAGGAAGCCCCGGTACAGAGGGAGGTGTCACGCTGGTCTGACCAATCGGTGGCCGCTCTGCAGGACGCTTTGGATGACGCAGACTGGGACATGTTCAGGCGCAGCTCCGAGGACGTCAACGTGTTTACGGAAGCGGTGGTGGGATTCATCGGGAAACTAGCGGATGACACGGTAGAGAAAACCGTCATCAGGACGTTTCCCAACCAGAAGCCGTGGGTAGACAAAACAATCCGCGACTCTCTGAGATCCCGCTCCGCAGCCTACAACACGGGGATAGTCACCGGGGATATGACCGAATACAAGGCTGCGTCGTACAGCGTGCGCAGAGCGGTGAAGGAGGCAAAGAGGCGCTACGGGAGGAAACTAGAGTCACAGTTTCAACACAGTGACTCTAGGAGCCTGTGGCAGGGACTGAGAGACATCACGGACTATAAAACGCCAACCTCCAGAGTGGAGAGCGCGGATGCTTCTCTCGCAGACGAGCTAAATCACTTTTATGCTCGTTTCGGGGCTGCAGCTAATCATGCTAGCGGTATGATGAACAGCGTGCATGCCGAGAGAGCCGAAGAGGAAATCACCTTCACCATTTCGGAGCACGACGTAAGGAAGGCATTCAGGAGAGTGAACACCAGGGAGGCAGCAGGACCTGACGGCATCACAGGTCGGGTTCTGAGAGCCTGTACTGACCAGCTAGCACCGGTGTTCACTGAGATATTCAATCTCTCCCTGGAACAGTCCACAGTCCCCTCGTGTTTCAAACAGTCCATCATCGTTCCTGTGCCGAAGAAACCTCAACCCTCTTGCCTGGATGATTACCGCCCTGTAGCTCTGACGTCGGTAGTGATGAAGTGCTTCGAGAGACTTGTCAGAGACTTCATCACTGCATCACTACCGGACACACTCGACCCACTACAGTTCGCCTACCGCCAGAACCGGTCTACGGAGGATGCCATCACACACCACCTCCACACAACCAACGCCATAGTTCCCTCCACACTCACCTCGAAGTTGGAGGTCCTGGGACTCAGCCCATCCCTGCGTCACTGGATCACCAACTTCCTGACCGACAGACAACAAGCCGTACGGATGGGAAAACACACCTCATCCTCCCTCACTCTCAGCACCGGAGCCCCTCAGGGTTGTGTTCTAAGCCCCCTGCTGTACTCGCTGTACACACATGACTGTGTGGCCACTACAAACCCCACCACCATCATTAAATTTGCTGACAACACTGTCGTGGTGGACCTGATCTCCAACACCGATGAGATGGCCTACCTTCAGGAGATCCAACAACCTGGAGAGATGGTGTCAGGAGAACAATCTTCTCCTGAACGTCAGCAAAACAAAGGAGTTAATAGTGGACTTCAGCACGAAGCAGGTGCGCTCTTACCATCCCATCAAGATCGACGGGACCCCAGTGGAGAGAGTGGACAGTTTCCGGTACCTGGGTGTTCACATCACGCAGGACCTGTCTTGGTCCTGTCACATCAACACCCTGGTGAAGAAGGCCCGGCAGCGTCTATACCATCTGAGGCGCTTAAGGGACTATAGACTCCCAGACTCCTCAGAATATAGGTTTGTCTACAACACCTTGATCTTTTTGCCATAATTTTACACAGAAACTACAATGTTTTTTTTTATTACATTTCTTTATACTTTTTTATTATTATTTTGCTAAAGAATACAATAGACAATTGACTGAAACAGACTGATGACCCTTGTCTTTTCTGTTAAAGAATACTTACCACTCTGCAGTGTGGTTTAAATGGTCAATAAACACTTATTTGAATACAAACTATATGTCTGTACAAACTTCAGAATGCAGCTATATGCAGACTTATGGTCTGCATGTCAAATCATATTCATGTGACTTTACATATGTTTAAGAAAATGGTTGTTTTTCGTCATTTGTGTAGCCCATGGCAGATGTAGTTTTTGTTAATTAACCTTCGAATGTACTTTTGAGAAAGTCTTTCTACATTTCATGTGTGACTCATAACAGTATGTATGTGTGTGTGTGTGTGTTAACAAATATAGTAAAAGTAAAATATTCACCTGTGTCTTTGTTCTTGATTATTTCAATGCAGTGTTTTAAACATAAAATATTTCTTATTGGATTAATAAGGGTTTGAATACAACTCATTCCATCCAACTCAACAACTCAGCTTTAATTAGTAATTTAACTATTATGATGGAGTAAAGATTATAGATTTTTCTCTGTTTCTTGCAGGTTCTCACTCTTTGTTGTTACTTTTCACCTACATTAAAGGAGAAACCTTATTTAGTGTTGCATTTATGTTGGATAATGTCACGATAGGATATTAAAATTTAGAGACAAAGATCTATGTTGCAAGAGGAAATATTACAACTAAAGATATTGTGAATGCAATTGAATATAATTATATGCAGGTTTTCATGAGTTTCTGATACATAAAAAATCAACCTTTACTTCTGATGTTTTCGGCTCCAATGTGAATTTTTGTTTAATAAATATGGGTTTATACATTTTTGGCTGAACTAGTCTTTCAAGACAACAAAACAAAATATTACTTGCGGTATTTTACAGTATTTTAATTATATATATATCTTGTTGTTTGATGTAACTGTTAACTGCACAGAAACAATGACATACAAAGCTCGAACCGAAAGAAAATAGCATAGCAACTTAAAAATAGGTCCCACAAAAACATAACTTCGGAGAAAGATTTTGATAGAATTTTTCACCTTTGGATGAACTATTCTTTTAATAGAGCTTTGCATTGCACATGTGGCATGTCTCTCTTATTTACCACACCTGATTCAGATCGTTCAGATCTTATGAGAGAGACCAAAGAACTGAACTGAGTGAATAAGAGAAACAATGTGCAAAACAGTGTGTGAGAGGTGAGAACCACTGCATTAAAGGGACAGTTCACCCAAAAAATTTAATTAGGTCATTAATAACTCACCCTCATGCTGTTTCCAATCCTGTGTCCCTTATATGTTATGTCCATGTTATGTGCCGCACACAAAGGCCTATACGTTCACATAAAAAGCTTTACTTTCAAAAACATTTATGAGCTTTTGTGTGCAATGAAATAAGACAAGATCAAATTGCATATAGCCCGGGGAACATAAAATACTAAATCATATAAATAACAATTAAGGAAAAAGAGCGTAAAGTATGCAACTAAAATGACAAAATAAATCAGGCAGAGGACAAATAATCGCTGTATGCTCTTTGCGGGTGTAAATAAACCATACGTTATATATTTCACCATGCATTTTGATTTATTAATAAATAAATCTTTATTGCAGCTGATGGTAATTTGAAGCGATGTTTAAGTGGTCTAGCCTACTCCAATGTGGATCCTAAGGGGGCGGAGCTAAGAAGCTTATTATAATTCAGAAACAAAGATGTATGTTGCAAGAGGAAATTATACAAATGAAGATGATGTTAGGTCTTTAAGTGAAAATTTGCTTTATTTTTTTATAAAAAGATCACATAACCTGAAACCTGTCGACGACACAGAAAGTAAGTTAAGTTGGCTAAAGTGGTTGGCTCGGGTTTTGCAGGAATAGTTTATATCGCTGCATGATTGTTTGATGTTTATAAATAAAATATATAGCTAATAGTTTTGGGTCTGGTGTTGGTGTGTGGAGCCGGAGCCATCATATATAAATGCAGGAAGATCTGAGCAGGTAGGAAAAAAACTGATTATAAAATACTTGTAGTTTATGAGTAACATCCTTTTGATTTTGTAGATTAATCTGCAAAGTGGTCATTCTGCTGCTAGTAATGGATCAACATCTTCAAACAATGAATAAACCAATGAATGAATACCAGAGGACAAAAGTCAAGAGTTCCACATCAAAAGTTCCCAGTTTAACCTCAGCATTAGTAACAGATGTTATGCATTTTCTAAAAAATGGCTGCTCCCATGTTTTGTTTCCTGACTAGCTTGTTGTTAGCTTTTATGTATGCAGTTTTAACAATCGTCCTTCAAACACATTGTGGTCTACACAAACCATGTTCATTTACAGTCATTTAGTTCTTTTGGCTGCTTTAGACCATTACAGACTTCAGCTGGGCTATTGTATTGTCTCAGCTATATATGAACTATAAAATAACTTATTGTCATTATAAACTAAAAGATGTTGAGAATAGCATATGTTGTAAAATTTGTGCAAAGCTCATCGTTCTAAAAAAGCAAGGTGTACTCTGATTGGCCAGCTATCCAGAGCGTTGTGATTGGCCAAAAAATTGCAAACGTATGAAGGAAATGTTACACCCCTTGCTTTACTGTGATAATGTGCAGCCATTTCAAGGGATAATCCTCCTATTTTAAGAATGGTAGCATGAAAACCGTGGAACAGAGCATGCAACAAATTTACATTGATTTTAGTTAGAAGAGGAGCAAATGGAGAGGGAATTGTATCATATGACCCATTTAAAATAAATATTACATGAAAAAGTTTTATGCTAATGTGTTCCAACTGTAGGTCAACACTGTCTGTAGTGACTAAAAGCTTTGTTTCGTAGTTACAATAAAATTCACATATTGAGCTATAAATTGTTATTAAGATTAAACAATTGCAGTTTCAACATGTCGAGAAAACACAGAAGCATTATAAGATTCATGTAAACGTCATGCCACAAAATTATCAGAAAAACAGTATTAAAAAATTACTAAAGTATATTCTGACGAACTACCTTAAGTGTTTTCTTTTTCCAAGAGAAACTATACTTTCACAATTTTGCATAGTACAGTTATTAAGTGCTCTAGATATGCAGCTCTCGTTACCATCGACCGATCAAGACCTAAAAGATGGTCTGCAGGTCTTCTGGAAGTTGGCTACTGTTAGTTCAGACAAATGTGAAAGTGAAAGAAAAAACCTGTTCATGGTGTAAAGGTTGACAACCACAAACATCCATTTCCACGCACCATTACGATTCTTTGCATACATTATATTGTAAAATGCGTGTATGTATATAGTATTTATTTATATTTTTGTATTTCCACTGAATGGACACTAAACAAAGGTACCAAATGTGTTTTTCCCGGTATCACCGGGACCCACCGCAGTGATGTGTGAACTGAATTTGGGTTGTAGCTGATTGTCTGCATTACTACGAGTCATTTGGCGTGTTAGTGGCAGTGCGCCATGCAACAAGCTATTGCAAACAAGCTAATATTAACTAGATAAGTAACGTTTTAATCCCTAACAAAGCAGATTTCATGGAAATTACATCAGTGATCAGCATTTTTAAACCAATGAATGAATACCAGAGGACAAGAGTCAAGAGTTCCACATCAAAAGTTCCCAGTTTAACCTCAGCATTAGTAACAGATGTAATGCATTTTCTAAAAAATGGCTGCTCCCATGTTTTGTTTCCTGACTAGCTTGTTGTTAGCTTTTATGTATGCAGTTGATTGTCTGCTGCAGTGATCAGCATTTTTAAATTCATTTATTACTGAAACGGCATCAACTTCATTAAACAGAATTGCTATATTTAAAGCGAATAAAATTCCCTACTTACTGGAGTTCAACAACTACTAATGAACTGAGCCTCAGCCACATACACGACTCGTTCGTGGCAGCGTAGGTGAGATGAACTGGGAAAGCAGGCAGTAGGCCAAACCACTGTGAGGAAGGGGAGGGGAAACTCAACTGTTTCCAAATGAGTTTTTTGTGAGTTTGTTTTTTTTACACATATAATAAACTAAAATAATAGGTATGTATGTATGTATGTATGTATGTATGTATGATGGGAACAGGGTAATAAAAGACCTGGACTAATTACACCTCAATGAAAAAAAACAACTATCTATGGGGAATCTGCAGATGTTATCAGATGTAGCTTTTAACTGTTTTTGCAGTTCTGAATATTTATGGCGTACGTTCTTAGTATATTTTTCAAAGCCCGTCCTGATGAGCCCTGGCTTGTTGAAAATGGCTCTGGACAAGCCTATACTACAACCTATTTAGGGGATCATTAATTAAAATATGTTAAATTAAAATAAAAGTCATTGCCAACTTCCAAGGTTCTAAGACTTACATTTTAAATAAAAATACAGGAAACAGTTTTATTGGCCTACTGTCTCACTTGGATGAAATGCATACAAATGTATTGCACTTACAGTATATATAATAAAAAAGAACAATCAATTTGTATTTCAGGGTCTCACTCTTTGTGGTTACTTTCAACTTATATTCATGGAGAAACCCAGTTTCCTAAATTTAGCTGTATGATTATTCTGGATCACAGTTGGATGCTATTATTCAGAAATGTATTTTCCGAAAGGGAATAAAACGAATGAAGACGGTGTGATTGAATTAGGTTATAAGAATATAAGTAGCTACATGTATAACTCCTTTACAAGACGATCTGCAATGCTCAGTCACTACAATTACAGTAAGTATGGGTTTCTTAATGTTTTAACAATTACTCTGTTTAAAATGGAATGAAAACATTTACTTAAATACATCTTCATGATAAGCGTATTGTTATTGCATTAATTGTATTTAAAAGAAAACATTTTATAAATTATTAGTTATATGCACATATATATTGTGGTATTTATTCATTATTTATATTTGTTATTACTAAGACATTTTGTAAATGGGTTATTAAATCAAACATCTTGAAAACAGTCAAAAACAAAGTTTTTATTGATGAAGGAGGCTAATCTGTGACAATCTCTCCTTTATATAGATGTTTATCAGACACTGGTTGTCTGTGAGCTGCTGGATCTTGACAGGCCTGGAAAGATGATTATCAGAGATGCTGCCGGAGGCTGCACCACAGATGAAATGTGTTACTTTAACAACAACTTTACTTATACAGTGACTGCCAATATTACAAAGGAACTGATCAAACCCCACTTGGAATACTTCAAGACGAAATTTGCAAAGTTCTTATATCCAGTTTGCATAACAACTCTCAGGAATTACCTTAAAAGTAGAGGAGGACAATTGACTAGGAGGAGTAAGTCCTCAGGACACATCTTATTTCCCTCTCTTTGTATTATAAATTTACCAGATGACAATCCAAAAACAATCTTTAGGCTCAAAAGCTAACTTAAATGTGACCCGTTGTTAAATTTTTATTTTTTGTGATTAATTAGCCCATCTTTTTTCCCAAGTGTTCCTTTTTTCCCTATTAGTTGTCTATGTATTTGTACCCCTGTGTTTTCTCTGGTACTTTCTTAGTTGTTGTTTCTTGTAACTTTTCTGTTATGGTTATGTTTAACCAGTTAATTTTAATGTTTCAGGCTTTTGTCCTATTTGTGCCCTGTTTCCCGCCCTTTTTCTTTATCCTTTTATCCTTTTTTTTATACAGTAATGCCCAATATCAGACTCATCCAGAAAGCTATCTCTGATTCTGGAGGTTCTCGTGTGAGTTGTTTGGCGACAGGGTTTTACCCTCGTCACATCAACCTGACCCTGTTCAGAGACCAGCAGCCTGTAGCTGATCATGAGATCACTGGAGGAGATCTGCTGCCCAACGATGACGGGACGTACCAGATGAGGAAGAGTCTGGAGATCAGTGCTGCAGACAAACACAAATACACCTGCTCCGTCACACACCTCAGTCTGGACAACAAACTGGACGTCACTCTGGGTAATCTGCTCTTATTGAAACAAAACTAATCCAATAAGCAATCTGTAATGTAGTATTTTAACAGATTGTAAAAAATTCCTCTTACAGAGAACAATTCTTCCAGATATCACATAGGTGCCGGTGTCCTGATGTTTGTATGTGCAGTGTGTGTGATTCTGGCGATAGCCATGTGGATGAGAAGACAAGGAAGACAGATGACTTGCGATTGTGTTCCCTCAAGATTTTACATTCAGTTATTTACAAAATAACTAGAATATAGGTTTGTCTACAACACCTTTATCTTTTTGCCATCATTTTGCACAGAAACTAAAATGTTTTTTTGTTTACATTTCTTTATACTTTTTATTATTATTTTGTTAAAGAATACAATAGACATTGACTGAAACTGAGACTGATGACCCTTGTCTTTTCTGTTAAAGAATACTTACCACTGCAGTGTGGTTTAAATAGTCAATAAACACTTATTTGAATACAAACTATATGTCTGAACAAACTTCAGAATGCAGCTGTGCAGATTAATAGTCAAATCATATTCATGTGACTTTACATATGTTTAAGAAAATGGTTGTTTTGCGTCATATGTGTAGCCCATGGCAGATTTAGTTTTTGTTAATTAACCTTCGAATGTACTTTTGAGAAAGTCTTTCTACATTTCATGTGTGACTCATAACAGCATGTATGTGTGTTAACAAATATAGTAAAAGTAAAATATTCACCTAACTGTCTTTGTTCTAGATTATTTCAATGCAGTTTTTAAACATAAAATATTTCTTTTTGGATTATTAAGGGTTTGAATACAACTCATTCCTGAACAACTCAGCTTTAATTAGTAATATAACTATTATGATGGAGTAAAGATTATAAATTTTTCTCTGTTTCTTGCAGGTTCTCACTCTTTGTAGTTTGTTCACCTACATTAAAGGAGAAACCATAAATTTAGTGTTGCATTTATGTTGGATAATGTCACAATAGGATATTAAAATTTAGAGACAAAGATCTATGTCGTAAGAGGAAATATTACAACTAAAGATATTGTGAATGCAATTGACTAACTAATTATATGCTGTTTTTTTTATGAGAAGATCAAAGTTTCTGACATCTGATACATAAAAAAATCATTTCAATCTTTGATTCCTTTAGTTCTGATGTTTTCGGCTCCAATGTGGGTATTTTGTTTTTGTTTAATAATATATGGGGAGTAGTATGTGTATGTGTATGTGTATGTGTAATTTACACTCAATATTACTGCATATTGTTTTATAATGTACTACAGTACTGAAGGATACGTATCTGCCACCTAACTACTATTTGCACGCCTATTGCTTATTGTATACTGTTTTGCACAGTTCCTTAAAAATAGTAGGCAGTATGCACTGTGTACTGGGTAGTAAGCAGTAAGCAAGTATGCCATTTCGAACACAGCCTATTACGCCCTCCTTGAAATTATTACTAGTCCTATATCCACCCTAACACTAAACCTACCAATACTAGGGGGGTAATAGCGTCACTACCGGCTTTCCTACGTAACCTACACTCATTAATAAAGAGATTACTGAATTCTGATATCTTAATGTGCTGTTTTAAATGTATTGAGGCACTTTAAGCGTTTCTACAACGTTGGTTAATGATCGAAATAGCCTACTGACGTGGCTTAATATGGATCGCAAATGGCCAAACATTTTGTTTTGAGAGATGTCCTGAATATTGTATCGGTGAAAAATTGACATGCTCTACAGGTAATTCACGAAACCTATAAATTAGCGCTGGGAGGTTCCTATAGGTAGACTAAATGTAATTTTTAATTTAAATTGGTCATTATTTTCCCAGGGTTGCCTAAACTCTGCTCCCTGATTTTAAAAGGTTAATTCAGGCAGGGCGTTGGTCCTCGACCTCTCCCAGAACGCACCACCCAACTTTAACCTGCTTTGAATGGGATACAAGTCTGCTGCTACTGCTACCTCGGTTTAGTCGTCTGATGGCGCGCGGGATTTCTTTAACCATAAAATGGCGAACGGGACGCCGTCAACACTTGGATTAAACGGAGACGCGCACTCGGCGGAAAACAACAATTCAAGTTTACACGAGGTGTCCCATTCAGGACAGAGCCGCATCCGAAGTCAACGGTTCAGGACTTCATGTTATATCTCACAGGAGCTAGCTGTGATTTTCAAAGAAAAGTAATATTCATCATTCTCTGTAATTATCAAAGCCAGCCTATACAGGTGTTTTCGTCAACAACAAAATGAACGCACCCTGTGCTGCTGTTGTGTGTTTGCTCTTGGTTCCAGTTTCTGTTTTAGCAGGTATGCAGCTGCTACTCGATAAGAAACACGCTGTGATTTATTCAAGATGTTCATAATTAGAGCATTGCTCAATCCACCGAATGTGTGCCATTTGCTTCCAAAACTCTTTTAAAAAATGATAAATAAATAAAATAATAATAATAAATAAATGAAATAAATGCATATTTATTTAGACAATAAATATATATTTTTAAAGACTTTTAAATACACTATTCAAAATCTGTATTGATATCTGTATTGATTTTTAGTTAAAAGTCTTTGTTAATTAATTTTTAAGTGAAGATGGGTGCATTTTTTCTTCAGTCCTGAAGAAATACATATAAAATATTCTATTAAAATGTATATAAAAATAATAAACATAACATCTTCTAAATAAAATGTAAATAAAAAAAATCTCATAGATGTCTTGAATTTTGCCTTTGCTCCAGTATTATAGAATAAAGCCCCTATCTGCTGCCACTAGGACCTCCCACTGATGAATTGCTAATTAACATGTGTTTATCTGTCGTTTCAGGTTCTCATACTTTGATGGGGCTTGCAACATACATTACAGGAGAAAGAGCATTTAATGCTACAATAATGTTGGATGACATCACTGTAGCTTATTATAATTCAGAAACAAAGATCTATGTTGCAAGAGGAAATTATACAAATGAAGATGATGTTGTAGATCCAAATTACCTTAAGGCTGTAAGTGAGAATCTGCTTAATCATTTTGAAGAAAGACCAAAAGGCCTCAGACCTGACAACATAGAAAATCAAAGTAAGTTTGTGATATTCAATTGGTTATATCACTGAACGATTCTGTTTGATGTTTATGAATGAAGGATATGCATATACAGTAAAGAAAAAAGGATTGATTTTGTAAGAAATGCATTATTAGTTTATAATAGATGTGATAAAATAATTGCAGTCAGAAGTTAACATTTTATTACTTATTTATTTTGGAGGACAAACATCAGTTTCGTCTCTCAGGCTTTCATCTGTGTGATTCCATTCAGTATCTCCACCCACTATGACAATATACACATCAACTTATGTTTCAAATCAAAAACGTGTCAAACTGGTTGTGCGTATTTTTCTGCTGCGGTAACCCCTGATGAAAGCAAGCTAAAAGAGAAAAAAGGAAAGTTTATTGCGAGACGTTTCAAAGGACTCCTGATGCAAATGTGTTTTATTGTCTTCATTTCTATACAGGTCATGAAGTTCATCAGGTTATGGGTCTTTGTGAGCAGAATGACAATAAACGTGGACAAATAATAAGCAAAAATGCTTATAGAGGCTCAACGTTTAATGAGCTGCGTTATTTTGACGGTGAATACACATACCAGGGATTTTTAAATTACACACGACCAGAAATACAACTAAATCTTGAGAGGTCCAAGGAACGTCTTGTGCAATTGTATTACCCAGCCTGCATAGAAATACTGAAGAATTACCTTAAAAAGAGAGAAACTCAACTAAACAGAAAAGGTAAAATGCAATCTGCAATGAATAGCCATATATTTTGAAGTTATAGAAAATATTTCCTTATCACTAATTTTTTCCAGCTCTTCTTTTCTTATGCAGTAACACCACGAGTCAGACTCATCCGGAAAGCTATCTCTGATTCTGGAGGTTCTCGTGTGAGTTGTTTGGCGACAGGGTTTTACCCTCGTCACATCAACCTGACCCTGTTCAGAGACCAGCAGCCTGTAGCTGATCATGAGATCACTGGAGGAGATCTGCTGCCCAACGATGACGGGACGTACCAGATGAGGAAGAGTCTGGAGATCAGTGCTGCAGACAAACACAAATACACCTGCTCCGTCACACACCTCAGTCTGGACAACAAACTGGACGTCTCTCTGGGTAATCTGCTCTTAGAAATGCAGAAAATTATCTGATAAAATCTTGATGATCTTAATCTGAATTCTTCCTTTTTTTAGAAGATGAGCTCCCCCGTTATCACATTGCTGTTGTGATATTTGTCCTGCTGTGGGTGTGTGTGATTTTTCTAGTAGCAGTAGCCATCTGCAGGAAAAGGCAAACAGAAAGACATCCGGGTAAGACTCATTTTGTTTTCCTCTCATGCTTTCTGGAGATTTTTATTGAATTTAATAAGATCAGTTTGTATATAATGTCTTATGCTTTGTTTGCATTAGTCCCATACTATATGCTTAATGTCTGCACGTAATTTCCTGGAGTGTGATCAAATTTAAAATACACCAATTTTGTGTATTTTTGTGAATAACAGCCATGCATATTTGTGCAAAATAACATTTATGTCCTTGAACAGATGATGACGATGTTTTGTAATATAAGACGTCCATCCTATTTGCAAGGAGATCAAATCATCACATCCTTTATCCAATGGAGAAGGAATAAGAGACCTGTAATCTTCATCTCCATATAAAGGAATAGTTATCTGAGATTCCTTAAGATGTTAATGCTGTGAACTGACAAGCTGTGAGATTTCCAGTTGAGATTTACTTCTCATGCAGCGTGAAATTGGGGAATTACAGTCAATTTTTCTGTTTAAGTCTTTTTAAGTCCCTTTAAGTCTCAATGTGTAATCATTTTTTTCATGAATTTAACTTATTTATAGACAGGAGTGTTGTTTCTTGTTTTATGCTGCATGTATGTATAGTTTTTTTTTAATGTTAGTGTATTTAGGGGCACTGCAAGGTTGGGGATAGGTTGTGATGATTCTAAGCGCTGGATGACGGCGAGGGTCATGTATATGTGTGTGTATTTTTTTAGTTAGGTAATAGTTATACAATTATACATTTTTAATAGAGCAACAACAGTCCATCTGGAATAGTTCAACATCATTAATCAGTCTATTATCACTAGCTTAGCTAAACTATGCTTCATCCTACACTTGCTTTTAAGATATTTTGCTCTTATCATGTTCTATGTGTCCACTAGAGGTCAGTAAACCATTTCATTTCTGCAACACACTGATGAAGTCTATTCTTTAAAGAATAGGTTATATGGTGTTTTAAAGTGTCATAATGTTGTGCTGGAGTCCCCTACAACAGGTTTAAATGCATCTAAGGTCAGAAAGCATTGTAATTTCCTCTAAATATTAATATTGGAATAATTTTTCAATGATTTTGATACGGTATGTATGAATCAGTTCTGATCTTAAGGTCTAAGATCTTAAGCTTCGAAGCAACTATGCTCTGATTGGTCAGTTTTTTGATTAACAACTTTGCAGACTGTTTAACTTGAAGGACAGACATATTAAAAACAAATAAAGATATTTTTTGAAAACCTATATGACCTGCCTTTTAATGTCTCTGCACATGCACGGTGAATTGTGTAATAATTCATTCCTAATATCTGAAAATGTCTACATTTGTAGAAAAAAGAGTTATAGTTAACTCTTATAGTTATAGTTTTATTTTCAAAAACACAATTTGTACAGGTTTGAGTCTTCAGAATGTCTTCTGCTTCTTTAATTTGAGTTAATTTCTGAAAGCATTTCTGAAAACGTTTAGTACAGTATGTGTATTATTCGGCATGCAATGGTACACCAGCGCCACGAGAGAGCAGTTTTTCCAATTTAGCAGGATTTAATCAGAAACTCATACTACTACTACTACTAATAATAATACGTCTACTGAAATCTCGTTTTATTGAGATGACAGGAACATCAGATTTAATATAAACAGACACTGAACCAACACACTTTTTATTCAAAGTTCACTCAGTTCATTACATTAATTTTCAGAATCTGGCACAAGTGAGGACACAGCATCAACATTGATGTTAATGTCATGAGTCAATGCAGACAAAATATGTTCTGGCAAAGTGTCACATTTAAAATGAATTTATTTATTTATTTATCCTGAGACCCTATTTATTATTGAGGCATATGACAATGCTATCATATGTATATTTGTCAGGCAAGGCGTTTAGATTTGTTGACCTATAGCTGTGAAAACGTCTTGTGTCATTCTTGAAAGTTTAATTCTCTTACAATCTTGTTTGATACAAATGCATATTGGCAGCAATGATCTCCGATATCTTATAGCCTATGTGGGCCTGTATATGTGTTGTTATATAAATAAAAGTAGTAGCAGATGAGGAAGAGTCTGGAGATCAGTGCTGCAGACAAACACAAATACACCTGCTCCGTCACACACCTCGGCCCCGACAACAGGATGACTGTGGATTTAGGTTAGAAATTCTTACTGGACAAAATAATACCAAGCTAAACTCCAAATGAATTTGTGGTTCAAGTTTCAGAGTACGGCCATGGAGAACCATATAACTCAGTGATTCCATCAGTCCTAACAGTTTTGGTGTTGGTGTTAGTGTTAGTGTTGCCTGCTGTTGTTATATGGATGTTATTATATAAGGCTTTGGTATGTGATATTATTGAGGGAAATAAAATTGGCTAACTAACTAAATAAATAGTTATTAATATTTTGAGCCAATATCCATCAATTGCATCTCTTTTCGTGTTGTTTTTGTGTTCCGTCGAGTTTAGAGACTTATTTTAAAGTTCATGGACTTTTAGTTTGCATTCTCTCTCTTTCTTTACTTTCTTGCTGTTAATCTGTTCCCTTGGTTACTCGTGATTTTTACCTCCTCGTTATTTAGGTCCTCCTTTAGTCTGTGTATTTTCACTTTAGCCATTTATATTTTGTTATAGACCTTTGGTTTTAGTTTTTATTCCCGTGCTCAAGTTCTGTCAAAACGCTCTAGTATGCTGGTTCTGTTAAATAAAGCACATTTAGCACTAAAAAACCGTTTAACAAGTTTACCCATAAATCGCTCTCCCTCGGTCCATCTATGATGTAGATGGGTTTGTGTCTTTTTGCCCAACAATCGTATGCAGTGAATAAATAAAAAGAGAAAGTATTTTATTTTTCAGCATCTGACTGCTTTATCTTTCATTTCAACACAGCATTTGAGGACTGAGGTACTTGCAAAAACAACAACAAAAACATTAAAGCGGATTTTGGGTGTTAAATTGGTAAAAACGAAGTACAAAAAGGGAAAAAGACAAAGGATCTAGTGACGATAGTGCTTCATATTTTTTTTAACCCCTTTTACGAAATTCAGCTTTGCACGACATGCACTGGAAGGAACGTCCTCGCCCCTCCCTCCCAAACTTTTCGAGTCGTCGCCTTTGATTTGACCGCGCGGTTCGTATCGGTTTAGTCGACTGAGAGCTCTTTTAAACCTAAAAAGGCGAATGGGACACTGTACGTTCTTCTGGAGCTAAAGGACCGGACAGATCCATACAGCAGGTTTACGCGAGTGTCCCATGGGACAGGGTACCACCATCTGCATTACTCTATACAGATGTTTTTGTCAACATCAAAATGGACACCCCGTGTGTTCTCATGGTTTTCCATCTGGCTCAAGGTTTCGTTTTTGCAGGTATGATTTCATATTATACAACTGATAAGAATTGATCTCGAATTTACTCAAAGCTCAACCTTTACTCAACCTTCTGGAGGATGTCAAGTTTCTCCATCTTAGATAACTCTTCCTTGACTTTATCCATTAGAGGTGCTGGAAAACGTCTAGTGTTGCACTGGGTTGTTACTGTATTCCTCTTGTAGCTCCCCTAAGCCTTTTAGGACTTCTGCATATTTCACCTGCCGCGGACACCATCCAATCTTGTTATGACTTTAAGCTTTTCAGTGGCATGTCTGCCCAAGAGTGGTGTGAGGAGATTTTTGACCACATAGTTGTTTATATATTATGTTCATGTATTTTTAAAAATGGTCACATGTTTTCTTTAGGCCAGTGTTTTTTGTTTGAGGTTAACAGTGCTAAGACAGATTCTGGTAACTCATAGTACTTTAGTCAAGTGTGTCCCCAATGCAACAGAATAGGCTGCTGCATGAGCCAATGCCATTCTTTTATCTGTGGGCTGCTAAAAGATGCATATCTGGGCTTGCACAAACAGATACGCGTGGTATGTAAGTGCAAAGTGTATTCTGCCACAAATGTATTTATTTGTTTTTATGATCAACAATGTGCTTGCATGAAATATTGTTTAGTCATATCATTTCAATCAGTGTTTTTTTTAGCTTGGCATAACATTTATATCACCAACATTTATGTAAAAGCTTGTCTTAACATTACAAAATTGCAATTTTATGGTTTAAAGAGTTAAAATAAAGATTATTAAATTATTATATATGTAAATTTATGTAAATATTTTTTTTTACTCTCACCCTTTGTTTATCTTTGGAACACAAATTAAGATATTTTTGATGAGATCCAAAAGCTCTCTGTCTATCCCATAAACAGCAACTACAGTGATTAAGTCACAGAAACGTAAAGAGGACGTACTTAAAATAAACAATCTGTGGTTTTTAAAAAAGAGTGCAGGAGATCTGCCTGAACTTGTTAAAGGTTTTGGAGGACAAACCGCTTTACGCTATTAAGAATTTGGTTCAGGAAATGTGCTTTAGTGCCTTAGCAAATGTGAAAAATTGTAACGTTCAACCAATTAAAAAGATATCTGTCAAGTATGATATTATGCTGTACCCGCGTTGGACAAATTTGTGCAAGCGCCACCTTCTGGAGATATGCAGGAATTAATTTAGTACGACCTTGACCACTGCTTGAATGACTGCTAACTTTGATCAGTTTCCAGGTCACAGGCTGGAAGTCAGAAAAGTGAGGAAATCATCAGTTTGCATATTGATGAAACAGTTTTAAGTAGCGCTATTTCTTTAAATGAAGACCTTTTAGATTATTTGTAAACAGATTCCCCACACAGGACCTTTTTAGTTTAGTTCCGGCAGTATCAACAGACTGATTGTTAAATAAATCAATTAAAAACTGCTATTATTCCATTATTCCATTCACTGATTAATTGCTAATTAACACATTTTATCTGTCGTTTCAGGTTCTCATAATTTGACAGGACTTGCGACTTACATCAGAGAAGAAAGAGCATTTAGTGCTACAGTTATGTTGGATGACATCACTGTAGCTTATTATAATTCAGGAAAAAAGATCTATGTTGCAAGAGGAAATGATACAAATGAAGATGATGTTATAGATCCAAGGGACCTTAAGGTTTTAAGTGAGTATGTACTTGCTCATTTTGAAGAAAGATCAAATCGCCTGAGACCTGTCAACGCCACAGAAAGTAAGTTCAGTTGGCTAAAAGTGATTGGCTCAGACATTGCATGAATATCACTGCGTGACTGTGTTTGATGATTATGAATGGAATATATTCAAGATGTTATATATTTGGACACTAACAACATTTTCTTAATTGGCTCTATATGCTAAGATGAAAATTAAAGTGCAGACTTTAAGCTTTAATTCAAGAAGTCGAACAAAAATATAACACAAAATGCCTAGAAATGACAACTATTTTTATATCCAGCCCCCCCATTTTCAGGGACACAGATGTAATTGGTCAAAACAATTATAAATAAATTAATTGAGAATGCCTGAAAGTCTGAAACTCACGGGCATCACCGCAGACTGGGGTTTCCTCTTTTCTTTGCGATGCTTTGCCAAACCTTTTGCAGCTTTGCAGCTGACTTCAGTTGTTGTTTGTTTGTGGGTCTTTCTGCCTTTAGTTTTGTCTTTAAGAATTGAAATGCCTGCTCAATCAGGGCTGTGCTTACCGAAATATGTTTTTGCAAAATATTTGATTTGGCAACTCCTAACATTCCTGCTATCTATCTGATGCATTTGTTTTGCTTTTGAAGCCAATTCTGTTTCACCTGCATGGAGAGCTCATTTGACTGCATGTGGGTTCACCTTTTATCTGCTTAACCGATGTTGAAATAATGAAGGAATAGCCCACATCTGGCCATGAAGTGGTATTTAAGTCGACTGTCAAATTACAGGTACATATATTAAAGAGCTAATTGCTTCTCAAATTGTGATGAAATTACCTTTAAATTAAAGCTCAGACTGTGCACTTTATTACAGTGATTCGCACAAAAAAGTTTTTGTTAAACAATGTCGAACATGTTTAATACCTATATTCTTTGCATACATAATAACCACATTGACTCATGAATCTCATAATTAATTTTTGACAAACCCTGTTGAGAGCCATTTGAAAGACCCTTTAAGAGTTTATTTCCCCTTTAAGGGTTTCTGATGCAAATGTGTTGAAATATCACTGTCTTTATTTCCTAACAGGTCTTGTAGTTTATCAGATGATGGCAGTTTGTACACAGAGTGACAACAAACATCAACAACTATTCTCCAAAACTGCTTATAGAGGCTCTACTGTTGATGAGCGGTGCTTTATTGATGGCGATTTGAACTATCAGTTATTTTCAAATTACACAGAAGAACAAATAATACCCAATCTTAGTCGGTACAAACTGCGTGTTGAGAAATTGTATTACCCAGTCTGCATAACAACTCTGAAGAATTACCTTAAAAAGAGAGAAACTCAGCTAAACAGAAAAGGTATAAAGAATCTACAATAAATAGCCATATATTTTTAAGTTATAGATAATATTCCCTTATCACTAATTTTTCTCTGCTCTTTTCTTCTGCAGAGAAACCACGAGTCAGACTCATCCGGAAAGCTATCTCTGATTCTGGAGGTTCTCGTGTGAGTTGTTTGGCGACAGGGTTTTACCCTCGTCACATCAACCTGACCCTGTTCAGAGACCAGCAGCCTGTAGCTGATCATGAGATCACTGGAGGAGATCTGCTGCCCAACGATGACGGGACGTACCAGATGAGGAAGAGTCTGGAGATCAGTGCTGCAGACAAACACAAATACACCTGCTCCGTCACACACCTCAGTCTGGACAACAAACTGGACGTCACTCTGGGTAATCTGCTCCTACGGAAAACACAATCTAACAGCTAAAACAATCGAAGTCTGTGGTTTATGTTTTACACTATAACGAAAACATTAAAAATAATTATTATTATTAAATTATTTTTAGAATCCGAGCCTGGTGTAGCATTCAAATCAGCTATTCTCTCAGTGCTGATATTTTTGAGTCTGGTGTTGGTGTGTGGAACTGGACTCATCATATATAAATGCCGGAAGAGACAAACAGGTACGGCAAAAATAATTAATTAATTAATTATAAGTAGCCTAGTTCTGTTTAGAAAATACTTTATTTTATGAATAACATATTTGACTTTGTAGATTCATACAAAAGTGGTTATTCTGCAGCTTGTACTAAGTGCTTTTTTCCTCTTTTTTTAAATAAGTAGGCCTACATGAATTCAATTATTTCAATTACTTTTTGCATACTCAGATCATTCATAATTTTTTTTCAGCATCTAATGAACAAGTTGAAAGTACAGCATAAATATAATGAATTGAAGTTGCATGTCTTCAAGCAATGAAAAATGATTTCCAACAGTTGCTTGACTTGATTAAAGATACAGACACGGATGGCAAGTGTCATACATTTCAACAGTTCCACATCAAATAATGGAAGAAGAAACACTTTGAAGAAACCATAGAGTGTCATGGAATAAAAAAAGTGTTTATTTGTGCAGTTGTCTCCTTTACTATTGCTTACAAAAGCCTCCAGTTTAGCCCTTAGCATGAGTAACAGAAATAAGTATTTAAAAAAAAAGAAAAGAAAAGGTATTTATATAACAAATGTAATGTGATCAGTCTTGTTTGTTTTTATGTATGCTGTTTTAACAGTTGTCTTTAAAGTACATTGTGGTCTGCACAAATTATGATTATTTAGCACAATTATCCTTTGTTGGCATCCTGTGACTTTATATCGAACTCTGACTTTGAATTTGTGTCAAAATACCATAGAGTTTGATTAGTTGCACTGCCTTTGGCATCAAAACATTAAATGTGAAAAGCTTTTTGTTTGCGCTTTAAATATAAGCATATTCAAATTTGTCTTAACTACAAACATTTTTTGTACGTAGACTGTGTTATTTAATTGTTAAATGATTTACTGATGAACTGTGAAGCATTTAATTCTTAGACGTTCTGCTAGTTTGTATGTTTGTCTTGACGTTAACTTTCTTGCTCATGAGCCACTATGACTAGTGGTTTTCCAGATTCACTAGTGTAAAGATTACGAACTTTCCTATTGTCTTTTTCTGTTATGTTCGCCTGTTCGTGTGTTTCCTTATATGGCTTTGTTCCTGTTTGTTTAACTCGTAAATTTGCCTGTTAGTCATTATTAGTTAACTCCCTTCACCTGTTGTTCCCTCATCAGCACTTTTACTTAAAGTCTTCTCCTAGTTCAGTTCAGTTGGTTGTTACGTTTTATTTTTTTTTTTTTAGCCTGAATTGTTTAAATATTGAAGTCCTTTATTTTTGGATGACCTGCGTCTTCCTCATCATCCTGAGAACTAGCCACTCAGCATTTTCACTGACCACAATTTTATTTTCTTTTAAAAATTACGTTTTATGACTTAATACTGCATACAAATACTTCCTAGTCATTTAACCTATTTAAAGGGCATTCAACCGTATTAAATGCATGCGTAATATTTTACAAATTCTTACAATTCATTAATAACTTCATATAACAAATCGTATGAAATCAGAATCTACAAATCTATAAATTTGAAATGCTGGAAAAAAAGCTGCTGCTATGAAAGTAAACCATCGGTTAGCTGATAGCAAGTGGCTAATGGAGTCATTGAAGCCTTCAAATGATTCGTTCAAACGGCTGATTCATTCAAGAATGAAGCAAGCGCCTGTCCTTTTGGGTATACCACTGAATGACTGACTGAAAAGATTCAAATTTCAAAAATGCTAATTATGTGTAATGTAATTAACCAAATGAAGCAAAAACGGTTGTCAATCTATCTGTCTATCAAGAACTATTGGAATTATCGTTCATTTCTTTAGCAGACATTGAAAAGAAATATAAGAAATAAAAATTGTACGTTTTTATCTATTATTGTTTTGTGTGGTAATGTAAATAGGAAAAATGTAGGCCTACGCTGTCTACCCTAGCAACTAGAAACCTCCATCAATTTCAGCATGTGAATAAAATGTGGAAACATAAGATTCATGTTCATGCCACAAAACAACATGATCAGAAAAACACCCTTAAACAACTGAACAAAGTTATTCTTACAAGATAGGATTTTCTTTGTTCCAAGAGAAACCGCTTTTGTACAGTTTTTACATATAGTTACTAAATAGATATGTAACTCCCATTAGCATTGACCGGTCAAGAACATGACTGCAGGTCTCCTGGATGTTGGCTACTGTTAGTTTTTGACAAAGGTGAAACTGAAAGAAAAAACTTTTATGATATGAAGGCTGACAACCACAAACATCCATTTCCATGCACCATTACGATTTTTTAAACATTTTTGTTAAACAATTTCCTCTTATTATAGCGCAGACTCTCATTCTTTGTGGTTGCTTGCTACGTGCATAAATGTAGCAATGCTGGATAATGTCAGAATTCTGTATTATAATGCTGGGACAAATCCAAGAGGACATACAACAGCTCAAGATGATGTTTAATTCAAATATTCTTCTCACAATAAATGACTACAGTCCTCCTTTACTGATATATGGGCAGTGGCACCAAAACAAAACTGATGGTAAGCTTTAATAAAAGAACTGTATGCTATAAATGATTCATAATTTGTGATGCTAAAATATTTAACCAATATTTGTGCATGTAATGGCGTAAACAACATCTCTCCATTCAAGATGTTGCCCTTGAACTGTTAATTAGACATATTCAGAAATCAAACCTAGGTGGGGGGTTTTTTTTTTTTGTTTTTGTTTTGCATTGTTTGGCGACAGGATTTTCATTTTCATCAACTATTTCTTTATTCCTGTCATTGACGTATTTTAACAAACTAATAGTGATTGTAAAAATGTTTTACACTTAAATCACAAGTGGTTCGTGAAATATATAAATAAAAAATGTATTATATATCAACGTGCTGTAACGTCTTTAGCATCTTTCCATAAAAGTATCATGCAATTTGTAGACGGTCCCTCAGATGGGTGATGACGACACCACACCGTCCCATAGACATGAACGTGTTTTTAATTTTTTAATTTTTTTAAATATTCACTTCTGCAGAAAAAAACATCTATGCACTGCTCATTATAGTAAAAAATAATTCTAAATATCCTTTTAAAAATTCATATTAGCAAAGCTATTGAACACGGAAGAGCGAAAACGAAACCAACTGTACCCCAGTTAACTGCAGGGTCTAAATAAACAATCAGGTCTAATGTTTCAAGAAGGCTATCCAAAAATGATTTTACATCAAGAAATGGCTATTACTTTGCTCGTGCTGTCAGTTCCAGTAGTTCATTTAAAGGGTAAGATTTTAAATAGCCCGATTTGTGTAAAGGCTTAGGGCTCGTAATGCGCTTTAATTCACAGTTGTCGTAATGAATGCGCCATGTGAACGACATATTATATAATCTTACGTCTCTCTATCGTTTTATAAAATTACATCTCATATTGACTTACATCGCTAATACGGACTTCATTAAGCGGCATATATATAAACTACGCCTATGACAAAACTATAATAAAACATATGCGTTTATTTTTTTCGCAGGTTCGCATTCTCTGAGTTTGCATTCAACATACATTAAAGGGAAAACGTTCTTTCCTGAATATAGTTACACGCTTATGCTGGATGATGTTGTAGTAGGACATTACAATTCAAAGACATGGACATATGTCCCAAGAGGAAATACTACTGATGAAGATAACGTGATTGACCCACAACATGTCCACACCATTAGTAAATATATTTATGATGATTTTGTGGAGAGGTGGATCGTAATGGACGGGGGTAACCTTACTGGCAGTAAGTAAAGAAAGTTTCCAAGTGGTTTGGAAACTGTATTGGTAGTTTTTACATAAGTAATAAACGTAGGCTACTCTGTCTTCAAGGATTACAGACCTCTTTAGTTGAGTCACCTCATAAGTTATGTCCACTTAGGTCTTCAGGTTCATCAAAAGATGTTTCTGTGTGAACTACTGAAGAATGGCAAGACAGGACAAATGATCACCAGGAGTGCTTCCAAAGGCCTCACCACAGATGAGCTCTGTTACATCGACGGCAATTTTACTTATCAAGGAACGTCATACGTCACACAGCAAGAGCTCCAACCATACCTACAGCTGTCCATGTGGCTTCATGAGAGTTTGTACTACCCAGCTTGCATTAGAACTCTAAAAAATTACCTCAAGAAGAGAGGAAATCAAGTTAACAGAAAAGGTATGGATTCCGATCTTGCGGAAAAAAAGAAATATAAGGTTTTGAATTGACAGCCCTAAAATATTTAAGTCATAAAATATGTGTTTAGTGGAGCAAAAAGTAAACGCACTGAAATGTGATTTACTGCATGTGTCTCTTTCCTGCTCCTTCTCTGTATAGTAAAACCCAGACTTAAACTAATCCAGAAAGCTATCTCTGATTCTGGAGGTTCTCGTGTGAGTTGTTTGGCGACAGGGTTTTACCCTCGTCACATCAACCTGACCCTGTTCAGAGACCAGCAGCCTGTAGCTGATCATGAGATCACTGGAGGAGATCTGCTGCCCAACGATGACGGGACGTACCAGATGAGGAAGAGTCTGGAGATCAGTGCTGCAGACAAACACAAATACACCTGCTCCGTCACACACCTCAGTCTGGACAACAAACTGGACGTCACTCTGGGTAATCTGGTTTTATGCAAAATTAAGCAATAATCATGAGAAAATAATAATTGATGGTATGATTTTTAACATGCTTGTTTCAGAGTTTGATCCAGGTGAACCATTTAAGTCAGTGATTCCTTCAGTGCTGATAGTTCTGGCTCTGATGTTGGTGTTTGGAACTGCACTCATCATATATAAATACAGGAGGAGACATGCAGGTAGAACAAGAACTGAAGTGAAAGAGAAATCATCCAGTGATATTTTCATTAATTTAATTTCCATTAATAATTCTACAGCAGTTATTTCCTTTCTCATTATAGCTTCCTTAAAGAGTGACTATTCTCCTTCTTCTAGTGAGTACAGTGTTTTAAATGTTATATATTTTTGCAAATGTCTTTTGGCAAGTTACTGCCTGAAGAGGGACAATTTCTGTATTATTGTTTGTAGTAAAACTGTGTAGTAAAAATTTTATAAATAAAATGATTGAATTTTAGTGGCACTTTTTACTTAATAACGAAAAAAAAATTATAATCTTTTCCAGCATCTGAAGAAAGCATGGGCACAGCATCTTCAAATTAATTGTCACCAAGCCAGCAGAGGGAGCTCTTACCTCTGGATGACCTGTGATCACTCCCTCTGCTGCTACCTGACCCGACCTCTGCTATTTGAGGCAGTATACTAAACACTGAAATGTCTGTTGTTTACATAATGAGCTTTAATTTGTAATGTAATGTGCAACATTTGATCATGCAACAGACTGATGGAAATTCATATAGTATTAGTGGCAAATTTTTATGAATGTTATTTGTCGTTTTAGCATGATCTGATCAAAGGCTGCTGAAGGTTAGCTTTGGCTTCATGCTTCTTCCAAAAAATCATATGTATTTGTACAAACCTGTAAGAAACCTGCACAAAGAAAAATGCACACTGTAATCATTAAATTAAATTAAACGAAAAATCACGAGATTTCATCATGACACACAGCAACATGAATGAGAGGAGAAACATTGGCAAAAAACAGACAGTTTTGTTTTAAATACGCTACTTTGATAAAGGGTCAAATGGATTTATATCCAATTTTTAGCAATATATGATTAAACGCCCTACTTTTGCATAAAATTATAAACTTTATGCTTTACAATTTCCAATACAAATCAGCAAGCGAGACCTAAAAGTCAAGTGAGTACATCTGTAAAATGACATTTTAATCCAAAAATGTAGTTGTGACCATATCAATACACTTAAACCTAACCTTACACATGAGCAATGCCTAAAATCAGAGGAAATGATAGATCAATGACACTAATGTGTCACTATCATGTGTCAGCTATAAACTGTTTTTTCAAATCTGATTGGTTAATCGCATTGGTTAATGTTTTTCGAGGGTTAACAAAGATGTTGGTTCAGGGACATGTCGCAGTACATGCTTGAAACAAGTCTGTACTTTGTTCCAAAGCTGATAATTTGCAAGAGCGGGCGCTCACTGAAAGCGTATCTTTGCAACACGGGGAAAAATCTTGCACTTAGACTACATCATTAGTAATTAATGTGGTAAAAAGAAACAAGTGGACTGCAAGTCAAGTATCTCAACAGAATAAAAGCAATTCCAGTATAGACTACAATGGCTAGACGGCTAATAATCATGAAAACCAGTGTTATAAAGTTAGAAACCCCTTTTGAGAATGTTTCAATAGTTTTAATGCTCTGGACTGGGTAAATATGCGATACTGATACACTTTAACAACCATTAACATGTAACTACAACTTGGAATAGAAAGAAACAAAACAAGTAAAGTGTTACTAATCCATTGTGAGGAATGGCTACAGTAGGGTTAAAGGAATGTGGGTCTGCTAGCCTGCTGCTGACAGCTTAAAGCTGCTGCTCAAGGAAATAACTTGCAGTTGTGCAAAAGTTGTCTTCGAGAGCAATATGCAATGCTCTGATTTGCTTGGGAGATGAGAAGAAGATGATCAAGTTATTTATTTTTCTGTGGGGGTTTTCATTTCCAACCTTTGTTTCAGCAGGTAGGATTTCATATGATTTACGAAAAAAAGCAAAATAGATTCATAATTCATATTCACTGATGTAATGTCAGTTTAGATCTCAACATTGTGAAGAGTCGTTGCTTTTTTTTATTGTTTTTATTAACGGTGCATTTAAAGAAATATGAATTTGTTTCAAAGTTTCTCAGTTAATTTTCATGATTAGAGCTTACAGCTCATAAACGTCAAACTCCAGTATCTCAAAATATTAGAATATTTCCTAAAATCAATCAAAAAAAGGATTTGCAAAGCAGAAAGTTTAAGTTCTTCAAAGTATATTCATTTCTGCCCTCAGTGCTTGGTCTGGTCTCCTTTAGCGCTGAATGGAAGAGATCAGTTTGTGTCTCTGCTGAGACAATGTTGAGCTTCAGCTCGTCTGTGTTGTTGGACACGTGATGGTCCACAAAGCACTTGCTGAAGTCCTAATTGAAAAGGAAATAAGCATCTTTATAATGTATTTTAGCAGAAGGAAGCATAAAGTGCTCCAAAATCCCCTGACTGAAGGCTGTGTTGACTTTTGACTTTGATGAAGCACAATGGACAAACACCAGCAGACATCACAGAATCCCAAACCATCACCGACTTCAGGAACTCCACACTGAACTTCAAGCAGCTTGGATCCTGTGCCTCTCCAGTCTTTCTCCGGACTCAAGACCTTGATTTCTAAATGAAATGCAAAATTTACCTTTATCTGAAAAGAGTACCTTGGACCACTGAGTAACAGTGGAGATATTTTTCTCCTTAGCTCAGTTAAGATGCTTCTGGTGTTGTTTCTGTTTCAGAAGCGTCTTGGTAGCTCTTTTCAGAAACAAGGGGCCTTCGGTGACTTAACCTCCTTGTGGAGTTCTTCTGAGGGTCTTCTGGATCAAGTCAGCAGTCTCCCCCATTATTGTGGCATCAAAGAACAAGAGATACCCAGAATTTCTATTGTAGGGATGTTCATTTAATGAAACTTAAATATAAATATTCTAATATTCTGAGATACTGGATTTGGACTTTTATGAGCTGTAAGCTCAAATTAATAAAAATTAAAACAAAAAAACCTGAAAAAAACTTTTCAAATGTTTTATTTTACATGTAATGAATCTAAAATCTAAAAGAATCTGAAAGTTAATTTTTTTTTTAAAGTTACTCAAAAAACGTTTTTTACAATATTGTAATGTTAATTAGATGTACCTGTATTATTTTTTATCTAGCTTTTTTTATCTAGCAAGTAATTTATTATTGTAAAGTAGACTGTTTACCAGTTGGTTTTGTTATTACTTACTTTAATGATGATGAATTTGAATTATTATCATTCTTTCACAGGTTCTCACTCTTTCACTTTGCTTATAACATACATTAAAGGAAACACTCAGTTTGCTGAATTTAGTGCCACATTTTGGTTGGATGACATTGTAGTACAATACTGTGATCAGAGGACTTGCGTTTCAAGAGGAAATACTACAAATGAAGATGATTTGTATTACTTAGGGGACAATGGCTCCATAGGAGCAGATTTATATGTGTATCTTGAGGAAAGATCAAGAAGTGAAAATCATACAGACAGTAAGTTCGTTTGATTTAATACTGGATGATAAAGTCAGTTCCAACATCTTCAGTTTTTGTTGTCCTCACAGGACTTGCAGTTTACCAGCTAATGGGTTTTTGTGAGCTGTTGGACAATGACGTACCAGGACGACTGATCACTAAGAATGCATTTAGTGGTTCTACTACAGAACAGTTGCTATATTTTGATGGCAGGTTTACATATAAGGGTCCATTAAAATATACAGAACAGTACACAGACCGGACTCTGCAAGTGTCTCTGTGGTATCATGAGGTTTTAATCTACCCAAACTGCCTAAATACTCTTAGGGCTTTCCTTAAAAAGAGAGGTGCTCAGGTAAAGAGGAAAGGTAAGCACCCAACATGCTCTAATTTCTTTGAATAAATGCAGTCTTGTAGAGTACCACTACTACATTTTTCTTGTCTTGGACAGTAAAACCACGAGTCAGACTCATCCGGAAAGCTATCTCTGATTCTGGAGGTTCTCGTGTGAGTTGTTTGGCGACAGGGTTTTACCCTCGTCACATCAACCTGACCCTGTTCAGAGACCAGCAGCCTGTAGCTGATCATGAGATCACTGGAGGAGATCTGCTGCCCAACGATGACGGGACGTACCAGATGAGGAAGAGTCTGGAGATCAGTGCTGCAGACAAACACAAATACACCTGCTCCGTCACACACCTCAGTCTGGACAACAAACTGGACATTGATTTGGGTACGATCTTTAGATCATTTAAACTTCTTTCTTCTTTCACTGAAACCTTTTTATTTAACAGACAAAAGGAATTAGCAAAAAAAAATTGCATTGTGTTGAGTTAATCATGAACCTCTTGTTTGTTAACTGTTGCATAAAACGTTATCAAAGTGTCATAAAAGAATGTTTCTGTGATCTGTCATACTTTAGAGCTCACGGGGAAACATTTAAGCAGGTGATTTCCTCAGTGCTTGGGGTTTTAGCGTTGGTACTGCTGTTGATGGCTCTGCTTGCCATTTTTAAATGGAGAAGAAGGTATCAATCAGGTAATACATGACAGAAAAAAGAATAAATGTGATAGATCCATTCAGATATAATGATTTATTGATGAACAATATTTTATGCCGTTGTATATATATATATAATTTTTGTGTTTTGTTGAAGCCTCTTCTACAAGTGACTTCTCCTCTGCTTGTTGTGAGTATTTTCTGTGTAGTTTTTGTCTTTTTTTGTCCCTCTCACACCCATTATTGATCCTTGCACTGTAGCATAATGTGGCTTATTAATGTGCACAAAGAATAACAACAATACTGATTCATCTGAACATTTTCTAACCAGGTTTTTTTTGTATTTTCAGCAGCTGGAGACGATGTGGATAAATCAGGTTTACTGGTAAAGTAAATTAAGATTTATTTTTGCTATAGAGAGTTCAGATAATAGCGTTTATCAATAAATTACATTACATTTCTTAGATTTCATAGGTAGTTTCTAATCAATGTTCTAATTTCAGGTTTCAGCACCCGAAGGAAAAGTGGATAAAACATAATTAGATTTAAAATAAATATATATAATACTAGAAAGTACAGATGTATCCATAGAACATAATTGCTTAACTTTTATAATAACAGTGGCACGTGTATGTATTTCATCATAGGTTCTTTGTGTATACTTATAGCCTTGTTAGGGTTAACTGACCAGTGCTTTTTTCATTACATGTGTTGTGTTGAGTCAGATTTAGCCGTGATGTATTGTATTGTAACAGAAAGTTGTGTTTTGATGCAGTTTTACAATGCAATTTGACTTCCCTTTGTTTGCATCAAAAAACTAAAATATTGGCATTTTACACAAAAAGCAACACCTTCATTATAATAGACCAATAAGTCACTACATGCCACAAGCCACTTGCACATACTAAAATTTAAGTGTCAGTGGTTATGTTTTATAGGAATCTGAACGGCACAATAAGTAGACATTTTAACCCATTTAAAAAAATCACTTTTAAAGAAGTGGAAAAAGATTAATGATCAACTGAAATGTGCATTATTGTGTACTTTCCAGAGTTTGTAACCTTAAACAACCTGACATAAGATATTTCAGGAAATAAAACTCGCAAAACTTGCTTCATACTTTGGTACCTGACTCATAAGCTCATTTTCATAATCTGCGGCTGGGTTTTCACTAGCCTGCGTACAAGATGAACAATTTATTTGTTTTTGTGTATGTATTTTTAGTTCCTACATCTGTTGTAACAAGTAAGATTTTGTGGCATTTACTATTGAAAGCATTTTTATAGCTGCCGCAAAAATGCTTCGTATTATAATTTATGTTTCCCAAAAGGAGGTTTTATAACCACGGGTTTTCTCTAGGCAGGAAAGTAATATGTGTATCTGGCCAGCTTGTGTATCACCTGGGATCAAATTTTTGAAAATCATTTTTTGGCAAAACTATTTGATTTTGACTTGGAGGTTCGCACAGGTTGGTGTGTAGTTTTGAAATTGCGTTCATAACTGTGAGAAAACTGTGAACTGTTTCATGAATCGTGTTTTGGCGATCCATATTTATGCTGCATACACATTTTTTTTTTCCATTTCAAATTCAACCTCTTTTGTTTTGTGCCATGCGAGAAATACCGAATGTATTTGAACATCTATGAGAATGAGAACTTTTTAATTTCAAAGTATTTATTATAAAAAAGGATAATAAATAAACAACATATACAAATTTGCTCAATAGAAAAATAAGTTATTTGATAAATAATTACAAATATATACATTCACAATGCAGCAAGCTAAAAAAAAAGTCTTAGTTTATAGATGAATAATCTTGATTTTGGCAGCATAATCTCTCGTTGTGTTCTTCACTGAAAAAACCCGTGGCTGTAGTATGTAGCATCGTGTGTCGTTGAGCATGGAAACTGTAAAGAGGAAAAAACAATTTAGATATAGAATGTCTGCTATTTAAATCAAGTCATTAAATGAACGTTCAATATATGCCAAATAACAAAACACGGTGGAAAGGCTCCTTACCATATAGGTTTGTGCATCACTGAAGTTTGAAGTAGAAGGAAAGCTGTTTTCCATCTGTTGTGGTGAATCGCTGAAGGTTGTGAATGCTGGAAAATACTGGACATTGTCTTGCACGAGTTCCTGTGGCTCATCCACACACCAGGCTTCTGAAAGCAGACCAGTCTCAAGCCTCTCTGAAGCGTCTTGCGAGTAGCCTCTTGATGATGCTTCGTTGTTGAAGGTCTCCTCAGACTGTTCCAGCTGGGCGGAAAGATACGAGATGTAGCTAATAGCGAGGCGAAGGGTCTCAATCTTGGTCAGGGTTTGTCCAGCAGGAGCCACAGACGGAGGCAAGTAGGTTCGGAGATGATGGAGAGCCTTGGTCAGGTCCCTCATCCTGAGCTTCTCTCTTTCGCTGGCCGTCTGACGCTTCGTTCCAGGGTTTTTAGACCTGGAGCGTCTCTTTCCATCAGCAGGCAGAGCTAATCTGGGTTTTTTAGCTGGTGCGCAGTCGATCGCGCCGGCTTCCGGCTGGCTTCCGGCTCCCCAGCAGCTCGCAGGAGGTGAAAAACATCCAGAATCAATGGAGGAACTCGGAGAAAGGCTGCCACAGGCACTGAAGTACCCAGCATCAATGGCGGTGGGCGTTTGCTCGTATTTAAACTGGCATTTGGCTCCCTGGAGCATGTAAGGAGAAAAGTTAAACTCCATGGTTGGGATCTTGTCAAAGCAGAGGAGATGTTTCCTTCTCGTTGTCTGGTACCTGAGTGAATGCTAAAGAGCTGGAGGCAGCAGCCCAATATATCCTGGATGAAGAGGTGTGATGTTGCACCTCCAGAAGGCGCTTAAGAATTTCAAAGCGGCAGAGAGACATCACACCAGGGGCAGGGGGTCTCTGGGAGAACTCACATCTCTTCCAGCACAGGTGGGAGGTGGCGACTGCAGCGGTAAAATAACATTCACTGCTAGACGACAAGTTCAAGATAGATTTAGAGTTCAAATCTGGTGATTTTTCATGGAAATAATGTTGATGTGAATTTTTGGGCACCACATACTTCTGTTTAGCAATGCATGCATTATTGAAAATTGAATAAATTCCTCTTCCTCTAATACCAGTCAAAAGTGGCATTTTAGTTATATAATTTTAAATAACAACGCAAAGCCAGTTAATTCAAACTTTTCACCTTTCACCAAAGTCAGGTCTTGATGCATTTTATTGCTTTTTCTTTTTTTTTTTTTTAAAAGAAATAAAGCCGTATATGTTTTATTTTAATCGATTGGAAATGCGCGCGTTGATTGATTTTCTTATTTTGAAATGATTTATTACCCATTTATTATTGCATTAGATTTATTTATGCATTTATTTATATTACATGTGTCTGTGTTTATTACAATTAATCATTTATTCATCAGAAATTATTTCAATTATACAATAATAATTTTTTTTTAAATTCAGTACTGTTTCTAAATTAATGTATCAAAAAAAATGTACGCATTCATGTTTTTTATCATTTAAAGCGATATGTTGTTTAAATGTCTTATTTTCTGCTTTCTGCTCTCAGAGTAACACCTTTTTTTTGTGAAGTGTGTAGCCTGCAATGTGTCAGTTGTTCACAGGTTTTTGTTTAGACAACTGACTTTTACCTTTTATGGCCTCGTGGGAACTCAGTAAGGACGGTTATATTTAAGAGAACAGATTTTAAAATCGTACCATTTTAAATCACGGTTTTACTGTAAAAAATGGTTCAAAGCAACAATATTAATATATAAGTAAAATATTACATACAATACAAATATATACTTTGCGTGCACATGTATGTGTGCGTATGCCTTTGTCGATGGATAATATTTCGAATTAAAAGCAAAATGAGCAAATGACGGGATAATAAAAATGAGGCTGTTTGATGCGTGTGCTTTTAGATTTGAAGTGAGATCAAACATTAATGGTTGCGTATCCAGTTGTTGTTTTCTTCTCTGAGGTGTAAGGTGAGCTCTTCCTCGGGCCCGGGGCTTGTGGATTACGGCTTCAGCGTGAGTAGCTCTGAGGAAATGGTTCCCAGACCCCGACGTGTCACTTTTTGCTCCCTCCTGCCCGGTGCCGTCCTGCAATAATTAGATTTAGACCGTTCCCAGACAACGCGCTCATATCAGACAAGATCAGAAGAAATGAGACTTCATAAAGAATGAGAAAACTCCAAAAGTGCTGCTTAAAGAACGCTTGAGCGCTATTCCGAATAGCCATACGACCAATCCAATAGCGGCCTAGGTTAAAGCGTCCAGCGAACGTTCACAATTAAAAACCGACCCTCATCAAAAACCACGAAATGTGCGCTCGACTCATTAAAAACGTCACTGGTCACTGTTAATTCGCCGAAACGTTGATTTAAAGTCTCAGACCTCCCTGCGAATGAGCTCCCTTCTTCCTTTTCAAAGCGCTCTTAGTTTTTTCCTAAAGCATCAAAGGTCGATTAGCACATCAATGTGAAGTGTTTTTCTTATCCTGCTCGGTTAAATGTTGATTTGAGGTAAACAACTAAATTGTCTAAATCCTTTCCTCCCCGTGCTCTGTAAACTGCGTATTGAGCTCCACGTTAGCATATCAGTCACAGGGTCAAGGGTATCTAAGGCAGAGCCCTGGTTCTAATTAGCTGAGCATCTAACACCTCGGCACGGTCCTGAAACGCATTACAGGATTATGAAGATAAGCATGCATGAAGTTCAGGCTTTTGAAGGGATCATCCAGCCCAGACTTTGAGGTGCGAGATGCTCTTTTTTTGTTGACCTGGAGTTCATTAAGAAAGAGCTCTTATTTGCACAGGCCTGATTAGTGCTTGGATGATGGTAAGAGCTTGAATGGGTTGGGGAGTACCATCTTATGTCTTTTATTTTGATTTTATAATACTGAATGTAGCTAGAGGGGAAATTAAATAATGTAATAATGTAAAACAAATAATAGTAATACATTCTTTTTACATTCATATTTATGAAACATAATTCTAGTTCATTAAAAAAATGAAATTATCTGAACATTTATCCCTTATGTAAACTGAGTGTATTGCTGACTGATATGAGTATTTCAGAGGCAAATATATTAATGCTATATTGATGTGATTATGTAAATGAAAATAAAAAAACATGCTGAAATTGATTTTTCATTTATCTAGCATGTTTCAAAAAGTAAATTAGATGGAAGCAAATAATTAGCCATAATATGTTTTATTTGAATATTCTGATCATCCACTTTTGTATATATATATATATATATATATATATATATATATATATATATATATATATATATATATATATAGCATGCTTGGTGCTTATGTTATTCATATGTGCCTCATTTAAACATTTTGACCACTAGAGGGCATGTAAAAGTGAAAAATATATTTATTACAATGAACTTTGGCAATGAAAATCTTAAATATCATCCTTTACAACGCACATACAATATATTTAAGAATAGCCTACTTGTATCTTTATTTTTATGTTAGCTCTTGTCACCTATATATATATATATATATATATATATATATATATATATATATATATATATATATATATATATATATATATATATATATATATATATATATATATATATATATATATATATATATATATATATATTGTTAATGCTGGTTCATTTTTTTTTGCTCTATATAAACTTCTCTTTATCTTCTGAAATCTGCTATCCCTGAGTGTGAATACTGGCTGGAAGAAGCCCATTAGCAGGATTCTGTGTGTCATTTACATGTAAATGACTACAGAGAGACTCAAAGCCTCACTAAAGCTGTAACTGACTATCTTTGCAGTTTCTGCACATTCCAGCTGATTTTTGCATCTTTTTTCTCTGTCAAGGGTAATGAAATCGATCGACAGCGTATGCGAGAATTGCATTACAGTATCAAAAAAACTGATTAATCTGAATCTGGAAGAAATGAAAATAGTCGTCTTTTGATTAGGTGCAACTCACATTGCTTTTACATCAAGAATAAAGCATGCAGGGGAAGCTAAATAGACAACTATAAGAGAATATTTGCTTAAATTTAAGACAGAGATGATACAGCGTGTCAAAAGTGACATGGAGTGAATCAATGCTGTGCAGCTGCACGTGGCTGTAAAATTACGCCCTCTTATGGAGACAATTGACATTGCATTACAATAAAGCAATAAAGCAAGAATCATATCGCCTCCATCACTCATATACAGTAGCACGTGTTTAGAAAAAGTATTATTTTATTATAACTGAGAATTTATTATAGTCATTATTATTTAAAAAAATAATATCATTTTCATTTTAATATTAGTTTATATTAGTTTTGTATTTTATTTTAGTAAAACGTAATAATAATAATAATTATAGCATATAAAAAGTAAAATAATAATTATTATTATTATTGTTGTTGTTTTAATTTTAACCAGTTAAACACTGTTGATTTGTTATTTGAAAAAATATTAAATATTGAAGACCTTTTAATGTTATTTAATGATAAATAGACAAAATCTTAAAGTTCAGAGTTAACACACATCAAACTGTGACATTTAGATGTTTTTAATATAAATATCAATAAATTAGTATCATTTGTGTACAAAAAAACATAGAAAATATATAATATTAAAATAGAAATCTTAAAATAAGATAAAACAATATTTTTAAAAATACATTAAATACTGTACAGTAGGGTCCACCAAAATACATGTGTGAAAATGTGTTTTAAATATCAAAAGTTCAATGAGAGTTTCATCCCCAGAATTCAGGCGCAATCGGGCAATGGACAGCTTTGTTGTAGCCCTAAAAAGAGAGATGGGGAAAAAATTAGTATATATATTCTTTGAAAATGACATGCATAATTTTCCATTTGAAACGTATAATTGTGAAACAAAGTACACACCTGGTATGTTGTGGCTGTATCTGCATACAAAGGACATTCCAGAAGAGATTCAGAGCTGGAGTTGAAGGAATCGTCATAAGCAGGTGTTTCCATGTTCACACAGACCTGACGGGAATCCATCTCCGTTTTCCTCAAGACATGCTCTAAAGGTCCCTGAGGCAGTTCTTGACATGAAGTGCTGAGTCCCCAGTACTCTGGTGTGGAATAGCCCTGATTTGGAGGCGATTCTTGGTATCTAGAAGCTCTCAGGTTCCTCATCTGGCAGAGAGACTCCTCGCTGAGGCCTAGCTGAGCAGACAGATAGGAGATGTAGCGGATGGTCAGGCGAAGAGTCTCGATCTTCGTCAAGGTTTGACCGGCAGGAGCCACGGAGGGAGGTAAGTAAGTCCTGAGGTGGTGGAGAGCTTTGGTCAAGTCCCTCATTCTGAGCTTCTCCTTCTCGCTGGCGCTCTGTCTTTGCTTGCTCGGGTTCTTGCAGCGCGTTCTTCTAGTTCCTACACGGGAACGTGAGCCTTCCTGATGTAAAGAACCCGACGCGGGCGTCTTCGCAACTCCGGGAGGTGGAGATGAGCTGCTTTGTAGCTGAGCTGAAGGAGAGAAGTCCATGTAGGAAGAAGGAGAAACGGCTTCGGGAGATGAGATGTTGTAGAAGTCAGAGTCTGAGCTCGGGCAGCTCCAGGAGTTTTGTGTGAAGTAGCTGAAGAAAGGAGAAGACGCGTCCATTCTGTGTGGTTTGAGGGAGTCAGTGATGCTGGAGGGCTTGCTGGAGGGAGGCTTTATAGCAGACTCGGGCCTCAGAGGTGTGAAGTGACACCTCTGCAGGCCTCTGTCCCAGACCAGACCAGACTACAGGGAGAGAGGGAGAAGTCCAGTCCCGATGTGGGAACCTACAGATATGAGTCATCAGGTAATGTGTGATTTTTCACTCCTACCCAGCATCGACTTTTTTCCCCCTCTTCGCTACTGTTTTTATCATCAAGCCCTCCAGCGCTATGTGGATTATTTTCAACCCACAAATAGAAACACAATAAAAATTGATTTAGTAAAAATTTGCATGCTGAACATGGCAAATAAAAAATTGTTTTATGATGCTTTATACATAGTAAGAAATAATATAATATATAAATACATTATATATATATATATATATATATATATATATATATATATATATATATATATATATATATATATATATATATATATATATTAGCAGGATAATTTCAATTTTTCAAGACGTAATATACTGTATATATAATAATAAAAATAGCATATAATAGCAAAAAATATCTAAAAAAGTGGTGGCACATGGTACTAATAATATACATAAAAAAATTAAATGATAAATATAATATAAAATAAAATTAATACAAATGTTACTAACATTTTAAACATATTGTTAATTCAAATTTCCACAAAAATATAAAAAAGATTATACATGAAATTGCATATAAATATTTGTATATTTATATATAAAAATATTTTTATTGTATTGAGTGTTCTATGTGTGTGTATACACACACACACACACACACACACACACATATATATATATAGATAGATAGATAGATAGATAGATAGAATTATGCTGTAATTATTTTGCCTTTTTATAGTTTTGTCTAATTATAGTTTGCTTTGCTTCAAAACAAAGATAACATGAAAATCACCCAATATTGATATCCTACAATCAACTTTGATGATATATTTTTATAGATAACATATTTAAAAAGACAAATGAAATAAGATTCAATATTATAATTATATAAATTCATTTTATAATATGTCATGTACAAAAAAAACCAATCAATTATCTAACAAATGCAATGTTTGATAGACAATGCCAAACACATAAATGATATATCTATATCATTAGCTACATGCGGTCAATAGGTCATAGTTGTATAGGGACAGAGACTCAGACCATTCTCTCAGAGCCAAGGTGTTAAACGACACCTCTAATGGGCCACATTAAAGCCTAGTCCACTGCTCTGTTGTCTGTGTGAACTTTTAATGGAATTTCACACCACGCATGTAAGTGAGCTAATGCGACTAGCCAAACAACATTAAGAGCCATCACATCAATACACTGTCATCGAGAAGACATTTAAGAAATAAAGCCTATTCACACGTAGACCGTTAAATGCTTTAAAATGCTTTAAAAAATACATTATGAATTTTTGAACTGATCCTCATTAACGTAGCACTGATCCGGCATTGCGTGCTCTGACGTGTGCTGCTAATCGCAAATGTATAAAATAGCTAAACATTAAAAACGGTACCCCTTAAAAAGCTTTTCGCTGCATATTTAGTCTGTTTGAAGCTGTGTGGGTGAGTGTGGGAGTTTTGAAATTCCACTGTTTAGACTGGCACCTTGTCATGGCACCTTGAGGACCACAAGGTGCTAAACCTGTGAGACGCAGGTCATGAGAGTCTCCGCGAAGTCAAGAGTTCACCTTCTCACACGCATTCCACAATAACAATCAAAACAAACAATAGATTTTCAGAAGCATCTGTAGGGGACAGGAAGGATAGTATGTGTGTGAGACATTTATCTTTGTGAATTATTTTTATTTTGTGTGGTTGGAATATGTTCAGAACGGATAACTGCATATTACAATGATTTCTGGTGGTTTTTGTGACACTGAAGAGTGAAGTAATGACTGCTGAACAATTCCCGGGATGAAATTGCATTTTTAAAAATACTACAATAGAAAACTGTTATTTTAAACGGTAATAATTAGCGCTGTCAAACAATTAATAAATCACATCCAAAACTAAAGTTTTTATTTACATAACATATCTGTGTGCACTGTGTATATTTATTATGCATAGATAAACACACACACACATACACTATAAATAGCCTATTGAAAATATTTACATGTACTGTATACATTTATATTCAAATAAGTTATATTATATAAAATATATATTTAATATTTAAACTTAAGATATTGTTCTTAACTATATACATGCATGGATGCGTATTTATATATGCACACAGTACACATATGTGAACAAAAATGTTTATTTTGGATGCGGATAATCATTTGACAGCACTAGTAATAATATTTGCATCATTCTGTATTTCAGATCAAGTAAATACACGTTTCATGAGCATAAGAGATGTTCTTTTAAAACATTTAGACTCCAAACATAATACGGTTTGACATTTGTGTTGCAGCAGGTTTTTGAAACATCTTAATTTTTGCATTACGGCTTGTCCTTTCAAGGCCCCGGTGTGACCTTTGTGACGTGAACTTCCCGAACCCTGATCTCACCCTCTGGGAGCCGAGAGGTGCCAGGTCTGTGGTGGTCTTTAGCACCTCAGAGGCACGGTGGGTCGAGACTGTTAGCATGTATTAGTTCACAGTCTCATAAGACTACGGCGTTCACCATCTCAGAAAGGAAGATTAAAAATACTTCATTTTGTTAAGGCCTGCGTTTCTATTCGATCCTAACATTTAAAGAAATAAACCGTCCTCTTGACATTCCCACGGGTCTGACAGTGCTCTCTCTTTTTTCCCCTCCTCTCGTGGTGTGCAGCATTTTGCACCCTGAGTGTGAATCAAAACAGAATATCTTGAGACAGAGGTGCTGCAAATCAGGAGAAACATGACATTGCATTGTGAGAACGACACGGGTATGTGGTGCCCAATGTGAAAAAAACGTACATTTAGCGCACTTAATATACTGTAAGAGCATCATCGTATGAATCTCAAGCAGTCTGGTGTTTGATATTAACTGATTTTTGAACCAGAATTTGCATGTAACATGATCTTTGCACTCGTTTTTGTTTCTTTGCATAATTTCCCACCCACTTCTACAGTTTCAGAGACCGTAAGTGTTGAATAGCTTCACTGCAAACTAAAAACTCTCAACCAAGCGAAAAAAGGGACTCCTTTTCCCAGGTCTTGTTGTTACATCTTTCACACAGTCGCTCGAACCCCAAGACAGAACGAGCTGGCAGGAACAAGAAAGAATTCAGCCAAAAAAAAAAAAAAAAAAAAAAAGGCCAACACAAACTGTGCGAATCGCATGTTTATTTTTTTGTAATTCGTAATGTACGGCCACGAAACAAAAACATCAGAACGGAAAACATAAAATGAATTATTTCTGAAACAGTCAGAAAATATTTCCAAAAAATATGCTATAAAAATGAATAAGCAAGTGTTCACAAATAAACTTAGATTCAGTTACACAGAGTTTAGTAATAATTATGCATAACGAGAGGGAGGTTTTCATTTAATCTTTAACATATGGATCTGTCCGGTTTTTCATGTATGGAATCCTGTTTCTGCCACAATATAAAATAAAACAAAACAAAACAAAAATATTAAATTAAAAAAATGTTCTTCTCAGAATTGCAAGTTCATATCTCAGAATTGCAAGATAAAATTCTGAATTTCGAGACATAAATTAAATGAAGAACTTTAACAATAAGTAAGAATTGTGAGATAAAAGTCACATATTCCACATATACCTTTATTAATTCATATTTCATGGCAGAAACTGGCTTCCATTCAAGTGTATAGATTCATTTTGGTGCATGTGTTGTTCTAAATTTAGTTTTTTAAAGCAAAACAGTAATATAGTGAGCATGCACAGCTTTGTTCGTTGGTTACAGAGGTGACAGCTTCATGAACTTCAAAGGGATAGATCAGCTAATAACAAAAATGATGTAATTATTTACTCACCCTCATGTCATTACAGACCTGCATGGTTTTATTTCTTGTGCAGAACACAAGATATTTTTCTTGGACACAGAATGGTAGTCAATGCGGTCCAAAAATAATATGTATAGTCACTCTTTTCTATTAGGAAAGTCATGCAGGTTTGGAATGACATAAGTGTCAGTAAATGTAACAAAAAAAAAAAAATTGGTGTACCGTTCCTTTAAGAGGCCTATAACCGGCTCATGAAAACTAAAATGATACAGGTTACCAATGGCTAATATGGTCTAACCAGTTTTATTTGCAGTGAGACAAACATTAGATCATCCAAACAACACATTAAGAAAAGACACAACATTACTTGATAAATTACACACATGCAACTCAGTCAACAACACGTACAGATATGTGGCTCTGTGAAGCTCAAGTCCAAAGTGACCAAACCGTCCGACGTTTTCAGGATTCACAGAATGCAAAAGAACAAAATAAGAGGGCGATAGAGAAAGAGAGCACTAAGAAACAACACGTTTAGTGAAAGGCAAGGTAAAGTGAGGCTAGCTTTGTAAGGTGCTCCGCCAATTTACAGTTAACAAAGCAAAAATAGAAAACGGAGGAAGCACACGTAATGGTTTCTGCAGTGATCCAACAAACGCAAGCGCACATTCTGCACCGAGCATCCAAACGTACAGCGACACATTGAGATCAGTCTCTTGACATACAGTAGGACACTTGCAAACACCAGGACAAAAACACACCGTTTTTTTCAGCGGAGGTTACATCGTAAGCAAAGGCAGAAGGTGAGAGGATAGCAAATTACAAGCTATAGAATAAGATAAAAAGAAAATCTTCAACAGTACCTGAATTTTTTGACCAAGAAATGGCACAGGATTGAGACTTCCATGACTCTGATTACCCCATCCAAGCAAATCTGGGACTATTGTATTTTTCACCGGAGGGTTTTCTCTATAATACTCCCTGTAGATTTTTCTGTTACTCTATAACTAGTGCAGATTTTTTTTCTTGAGGCTCTAAATGACCCAGCGGGCCTTTGACTTACTTTATATGAAATATCAGGCATATCTATACATTAACATTTTGACTAGGAGTAGATTCATTTGGTCCTTGTAGTTTTTGAATATTGGAATTTAATATCACATATATATATTTTTTTCTTGATTAAGCCCAATTTTATACATGCCAGCAGTTATATCCACACTACCAGTCATTTACAATGGCTTGGACCAAACTATCAGCTTTAGATTTTCACAGCAAGACCTTCTCTCTGGTCTCAGGCAGTTTCAGGGCCAGCACTCCGCCACCGACCAGAGCACCGAAGGACAGCAGAATAGGAATGACTTTGGTAATGCCTATGAACGAGGCAAAGATTGAGCTTCCCAATATAGCCGCCAACTTGCAAATGGCATTTAAGACTCCAAACGCTGTGGCTCTGCAAGAGAAGTTAAGACCAGGCAATGAAAGGACAGTTTGCTTTTACATGCACTTTAAAAGATCAATTTTAAAGTCGTTTTTTTGTTTTGCTTTTTTTCAGCCAAAATGAAAATAAAATGTATTTTCATGCAAGGCTGTCAAGTAGGTGAGAGGCTGGCCTTTAGCGTAACAATACAATGCCGCTAAAGCTTCTTTAGCACTATTTGCAAATTTAGCAAAAAAATACATTAATCTCCCAAAATGTTATATTAGTTTTACCTTTTTGAAGCTGGGTAGAGCTCCACAGTGATGACCTGAATGCCGTTCCATGCTGCTACGCTAACGCCACAAAACAGACACTGCCAGGCTATGATGGCTGCCTGACTAAAGCTCAAGAAAAGGAAAAAGGTGCAACCAGCAGAAATAAGCATCGAACCACCTGCAGAGAGAACAAAAAGTGGTCTTCACAGGCTTCACCGGCAACATTAGCGATCTAGAATGCAAGCTACTGGACATAAATATTTTAATAGCATTTCCGAAAATAGCTAAGCTAAGGCCACCTAGGCAGTGGTTCAGCTTACCTATAATCTTGATGCGTCCAATCTTGTCCATGAAGAGTGCGGAGATGATATTTCCAGGCAACACGGCTAAGCTGCCTAAGAAGCTGACCAAGTAGACGAGGACGTCATTCTCCTCTTCATAGTCTAAATGGCATCCTTTCTTGTTGTGACTGAAAGTGACGTTCTCTAATGTACAGTCAATGAACTTTTCTTCATACAAGTCTGTGGAAATGAACAAACCATAAGACCTAGTGCACTACAACAGCTTGGAATTGTGGGTAAGATCGCTTACCTGTGTCATAAAACACAGTACTGCGGATGGTGCAGTTCTCAAAGATGGTTTCTGTGGATCGGATGTTCTCAAAGAAGCAGTCCACGAACAAAGAGTCTTCAAACTTCACAGACCTCATCTCAATGTTGATGAACCTGCATGGAATCACACAGCATACATTGAGATACTTCAGGAAAAGCATTTGTGGGTAATTGATGTCGCAGTGTTTTTTGGCAGCGTACTTGTCTTTGATGTATTCTCCCTCTTTATGGACTTGGTTCTCCAAAGAGAAGTTGAAATGAAATTGCTCCACCTTCTCCCGATGAAACACTTTCACCTTAGATTCATACTCCTCATGCTGGAGGTGTTTGATCATGTCAGGAAACCACACAGAAAGCCCGTAAAAACTGAAATATACCACAAGAAAGAGAAGCAATGAAATAGTTTGAAAATGCTACCAATGGGGCTAGTTTGGAGGTTTTCCCAACCACCGTGTTGCAATTTCATTTGCTGACACTAGTGGCACTACAGTTACACACTTTGCCTTTAACTAAAGAAGATTTTGATCAAATAATCAATGTGCCACTGTTTCAGAACACAAGAATAAGTAAAAGTGGTTTACCTAAATGCCATTGTGAACCATATGATGGCCATTAGCAGAGTAGCTAGTCTTAGATCACGACCCAAGAGGGACGCAACATTTTTCATGACCTGCACACAAAAATAGCTTATATTAGAATTACATATCGAAGAAAATATAGTCAATTGAACTGTTAACTTTATGGTTTACCAGCTTGGTCAATGTCAAGGTTCGAACCACCCATCTCTGGAACGCAGTTCCAGTTGCAGTCTGAATCTCAATAAACTCATCTTCCTGTGTCTTTGGAGTCTTGATTTGAGTTACCTGAATAGAATGATTAATTGTCCATGAGGCATTATGATAAAAAAGGTCTTAACTTGACGTATAGAGTGAAGATATAAAGGATTATATGCTACTCCAAACATCAAATCAGCTCTTGAAAATAATTAAACTTACAGTAAACACTCTCTCAGGTTCTCCTTTCGCTCTCCAGTTGGTGTCATGAACCTGTTTCAGGATCATCCAGGCTTCATCATGTTTAGCATTCTGGAAGAGATGGTATTTTTTAAATAAATTCATACTTTAATGTCAATCTCAATTTTAAATTGTTTGACACAAGTTGCAGGTTCTTTGAAGAACTTAGTAAGGTAATATGACATGTGGCAGCTGTTTGTGTAGGCAGTAGGCAGCAAGTCAGCTCACAGGTGTTGGAACAGTGCTATTGTAAATTTCAGATATATACCTCCAGTAGGAAGCGTGGGCTCTCGGGCATGAACATTAACCCAACAAAAGCCGCTATAGCTGGGAGAGCACAGACTAGAACAAACACCCTCCAGCTGTGGAACTGGAACTCTGTGCCCATGCTGAAGCCCCAACCTGAAATACAGAACAACAGCCAATATGTAAAAATAAGGGAAAAGGGAAAGTATTTCTTACACCGATCTACATATACAAGGTATACATATGTACCATATCGAGGGATGATGCCCCAAGCAGTGAAGGAGGCGTAGATGCCCCCCATCATCCAAAACATGCAAAGCCAGCTGAGATGTTCTCCTCTTTTATCCATCTGGAGGAACTCAGAGAAGTACGAGTACACAATTGGGACAGAGCCCCCGATCCTGTAAGGTAACACATGCATTTATTCCTATTTGCAACAATTCATTACCTCTTTCTTGTCCACAAAACTGTAAATGGTCTTGAGTGCATACCGATGAGACCTCTAAAGTCATGATGTGGTCTTATGGGTATATTGTAGCTTGAAAATACTACCAGAGGCAGCTAGATTGAAAGTTCCACATGAATCAGTCCTGTAATTACCGCCCAGCACTGCTAGGTTTAAATTAGAAGTAGAGCCCAGGGAGAAGGGCTTGAGCCTGAACATGCCTGATTTACAGAAGGGCTCAACCTCTAATGGAAAACAATGACTTATTGTCAAGCAATTATATGGCTTCCAAGGTGGAGGGCAGATCTTTGTGTTTTTTTCTCCTAATATATCGCTAATTCGCTTTCTTGATTTCTCCAGCTTACCCAATTCCAGAGAACAGCCTGAAGAATAGGAAGAAGCCATATCCCTGTGCGAATGAGGAGAAGAAGGCAGAAATGCAATTCATGGCCAGGACGATAATCAGACATTTTCGTCGGCCCACTTTATCAGCCAGGCCACCCCAAATAAATGCTCCGAACATCATTCCCAGGAATACTATCAAACCTGCAGAAGAAACGACAAACCATGTAAGATCAATTGACATATTTATATTTATATCTATTGTACATAATAGACAGACAGATAGGAAGAGAGAGAGAGAGCATAGTGTAATAAACATACATATATTAAATTATTTAATATTCTCTCACTCTTTCTCTCTCTCTCTATATATGTATTATAAATAAATGACACATATTCACCTCTCTTCTATTTTACAGTACCTCTAGGGGGCATCGTTTCCCTCCTTTCCTCTTTGCTGATATGCATTAAGATTCTCATCACCCCCCAAAATAGATTCATAGTGCAGTGTTTACTTTCAATCACTCATCTAATGAGATTCAATAGAGTTTTTCAATGACAAAGAAATATGTAAGATCAGAACTCAAGCAACCACAATCAATTTAGGCTAATGCAGTCTCGGAAATGGAGGGAAAGGAACGTCAAATGAGCAGTCACAAGGTCAATCTTAATGAGCGCGAGTGGGTGTTCAGAAGCTATAGCAGGACTCACAGGTGTGCAATTTGGCTGACGTAACACGTTTAGTGAATGTACCTGTCAGCAGGGTGCTCACTTAAGAGAGCAGCGAAAGAGCTGGCATTCAAATTGAACCTTTGTGCAAATGTTGTATAATGACAGTGGAGTCATGTTATTATTGTGCCAGTAGATTAACTGTTCTTTGAAGGGCAAGATTATTACAATTACACTTTAAGAATGCGATAGAAGTTTGAAAGGTTTAATGGTATTCATGATTTAACATGAAAGCTGTTTTTTAGGGTTTTTCACAGGGTTCACTTCCTAGAGAGCGTATGCGTTTGTCACATAGATTGCTTTAGATCAAGTGTTCACCTATTACGGTTTAGATTCAGATTTATCACAATCAGAAATGACAGAATGTCTGTGATCTAAAAGATTTTGAACTAAAAACCAGCCTTGCATTCACAAACGGCTTACAAAATTCATTACCTTCTAAATAATAGAAATTCTAAAACAATAGGTTTTATTAAATATTTAAAAATGTCAAATATTTAACAATTAAATACCAGGTATAAATATTAAGCTTTTATTAAATTAAATCATTTACTTTAAATATTTCATGTAATTCTATTACGCTTTCAGCCAACATTATGAGTAATGTAAGCTACTTTTATCAAACCTATTCTGCAGATTTCCCCTTCAAAACTATAGTGTTGCACAGGCACGAAGCACGAGGGCCTGGCGTGGAGTACAGATGGTCATGTGGTGAAGGGAGTTTGGTGTAAGACCAGTGTCAGAGTGACAGCACAACCTCTATGAGCAGATCAACATATGGAGCTGAGCTGCTATTATCCCTCACCGCTCAGCATGAGGATCCTCCCAGCATCCCATTGGTCAGCCTTAATCCGCCGAGTCACACAGTCGTGACAGTGTTTCAAAGCCAAAATGAGGGCCGATGCTGTGATTTCATTCTCTATTTTCATACAGATTGATATGACAACTTCATTCATTTTAAGCGTTAAAGATGTGCCATTTTTTCACCTGTCCCAGTTTTATGTGTTGAGTCTATAAACAGGTTATTTGTAGATGTATTCCCCTCAGAAGTGAACATTCCTCTGTTTGTTAAAGAATTCCGACCAGCCTGATATAGCAACACTGACTTTGGGCGGGGCTATAGATTTGGCCTCATACCAAATTCCTTGATAGGAATCCTATCAAAATGACTTGATTTAGACTGCAAAAATTTGACAAACAATAGTAAACGTGACTGCGCTTTAAGAGTTAGTTGGCTAGCATTACAGCAACCCAACATGAAATGCAACCAACCCACGATAGGGATGTGAAGTATGAAAAGCGAGTGAAGAATATAACCTGATGGCGATTGCAGAGGGAGGTGGGCACAGGATTATGTATCAGAGCAAGGTCAGGAGAGAAGCTATCGATCTGTCGGGCTACTGCTGACTCAGTTGTTCTCCACGACGGGTGCACAGGATGGAAAGTGCTCGCTCATTCTGGCTCCCTGATGCTCACAGACAGTCTTTACTCTCATACATGCTGCTTCTGCACACACATCAATATCACTTATCCAGACTGGGGAAGGTTTTGCGCTGTCACCTTTGGTGCCTTGAAAAATGTAATTCCGATAGACAGAGTTGTAGATTTGTCTTCATTATTTCAATAAGCTAAAGTCTTTAAATATGGCATCTTCATGTAACTATAATAAATTAAGGCACAGATTAATCAAAAAATCTTTATCAGACATGTCTTGACTAATGTTTCTCTGAAATGAGATCAAACTAGTAATTCATCTTAATTCAGGTCCTGTACTACTATTACTATTGTTATTCCAATTTCTATGCTAGCTTGGTCTTGCTTAATTGTTTCTCTGAGACTTTAGTCTGTCCGAAAACCAACCCATCTCTTGTCATACCTTTTGGGAGTCATGAGTCAGTTCCCCCAACTGCTTTACTAAGCAAGAGTGGATTGATGTAAAACCGAGCGTGAAACCCAGCCACATGAATCTAAACCGTCGAGTGCTCCATTAGCTAATTTGAGAACACTCTTAATTGATGGCCTCTTTAAGTACCAGCTGGCTAAAACCGACTGTATGCCATCATTCAGGTCCGTCTCAATTCACAAAATCACAAGGATTAATTACACTAAAACTTTTAATCAGAATGTGCATGTGCAACCACTTCCAGAACTCCATAACCAGCTAAATTTAATTCATGTGGGTTTGCTTGGTTGGGTTTTTGTTATAAAAAATTAAAGAAAAGGATACCAGCACATGGCCAACATTCATAAAAATCAACATACACCAAGAAAATATTATAACTTGATTTTAAACTCAGATTAATAGTGGATATGTACGTAATGGAATGCTAAAACCAGCATATGCCTGATAGGTATGTTTTGAAGCTGTGATGCTGGTTTAAACTGGTCCTTTGCTGATTTAAGATGGTCTTTAGCTGGTTATGCTAATCCTAAACTGGTCTGACTAGCTTAAGACCAGCATAAACCAGCAAAGGACCAGTTTAAACCAGCGTCCCAGCTTCAAAACATAACTAAACCATCATATGCTGTTTTTCTTCAACAGGGGGCATAATGCTAACCACTTACTGCACAGTGTGCATTATATACAGCCTGCTACATTTAAATATAGTGTGAAAATACACATTATGTAGTGTTAAATGTTTCAAACCTCTAGTGAGCACTTTAGCTAATGGTGTCCAGTTACTATTTCTGCTACATATGGTTATTTAGCCTTTTGTTTATGTCTTGATTTGTGTATGATCAAAAGTGATTCAATACAGGCATATTAGCAACTTGATAGCTTGTTAAAACCTTTACGGTTTTATAGTAGTAAAAGTCTAGTAATCATGCTTTTTTTGCAATTAGCCTATCGTTTATATAACCACAGTTTTACTACAAAATACTATAGTTGATTAGTGTGACAAAACTATGGTACTTTTTATTTGTATTAATTCACTTATTCATTTTTTTATAAGTGTTTGTACTGCACATGTAAGGTTGAGTGCAATGCATCATGGGAAACCAGTACTAGTACCTAGTTGAAGTATATTTCCCATATTTTGCTAATTTAGTGGATCATTCATGTGTTTCTTGCAGAAATGCTATTCTAAAAAAATACTTACCCAGCATTCCCTTCTCAGCGTGGGACAAACACATGTCTTTCTCTGCACTGGGTAGCACCAATGCCACTACAAAGCACTCCACGCTGTCCGCCATTAGAGCCAGACCTAACACCACAAACAGGGTCCACTGGAACCTCCCATGTCCACAGTCCTCCATGATGTCCTCGTATTGTTCAGCAAGCTCCTCCTGATCTGAAACGGCATCCGCTGCGGTCCTCGCTTTCGCTCTTGCAGCCCTCCGAGCAGCCTTGACCTCATCTGGATGGGGGATGCCCTGGTACTCCCCTTCATACATTTGATCATCTTCATCGTGTCCCTCGGTGGCATCGCTGGCGGCGTCTTCCTCCTGAGGAGGGTACTCAGTCTGATAACCGTAGCCGTCCTGTCCTCCCTGTCCATATGTCCCATAGCTGTCTCCGTCTCCCTGGTGGTAAATGTTGTTGTGGTATGGATCCGCCATGGTTTCAGAGATGTTCTTATCTACACTGCACGTCGGAGCCTATATAGGCATAATCCGTAGCTGTGTTGGTTTGTGTCTGCGTTCTTTTGATCTGCTCGAGTGTTTACAGCTAAAGAAATCTTGAGCGGTCCTCGAGGCTCCAATTGGGTCCCTTGAGTTTGACTTTAAGGATGGCGGTTGGTCACTTCTAATCACCTTTGATTTTCAGAGCTCTCGTTGGGCCACATGCTGAGCCTGCAAATGGAAATCAACACTGAATCAGTTACACAGAACCTTGGATAAATTCTTCAACATCAAGCAGGATACATTTCATTAGAAGTTCATACCCACTCGTGACACCAAAAACAGACTGCTTAATCAGGCTTTATGAAGTCAAGGACATTTAACAAAAGTAACAAACAGTAAAAACATGGGCAGACACCAAGGACCACACTGGTATGAGAATATATGATTAGGGTATTCTAGTGATGGAGAACTGATGCTTTGAGAAGCAACTGTTTTGTAAATTGTATCCTTACTCAACATGAATAGCAGCTATAAAGTTAAGTTTTGTTCCATCACAGCTGCTAGTTTCACATCTGGTTCTACAACTTTTTGATTTTATTTTATATTTTAAAAGTCATTTAAATTTACAATGTTGTTTGGTTAGATTGATACTAAATTAAAGTAAAATAAAATAAAATGATATTCATTCATTCATTTTTATAAAGGCCTATATTGCCTGCAAAAAAAATACATATTGACCACAGATGCTCTAGAGTCTAGAAAGACAGACAAATAATTAATTAATAAATTAATAAATAATGGGAAAATGCATGTTTAATTTGTTCACAGAAATATAAATATTTATATTAAATAACAAATTAAAAGTTATATTTCTTTTGCCAGCTGTTTTATCGTCTATCCATCCATCCATATAAAACTGTGCATTAAAATATGCTGCCAACTGTAAGTACAATAAATTAAACATGCATTCCGTGACAAAATCAGCCCTTTTTCCTTGTAAGGCATGTCACGGCATGTTGCATCAATGTTCCTTGCTTTGTTTCACACTTTTTTAAATAGGCTTTGAAAAGCTGTGACCAAATGAGCACACAAATGAAACCCAGGCCTGTTAAAAGACACAGAGACCTCTTCTCATTTATTCGACAGCCGTTTGGGTCTCCGCTAATGCAGCAAATGAGATCGGTCTCACTCAACACAATTCTTGCTGTCTTTATGCCTCAAGCGAGGTTTTACACAAAGATTTATTCCCATGTCTTATTCCCACCGGTCCATATATTCACCAGCAGACAGACACACTGTGAATTATAATGTAGAATACTCTACTCCCCCATACATATGCTAATAATGTCCATCCTGTCTGTTACAACCTATAAGACCCGTGGACTCATTACAGGAAATGGCGCTAGCTGAGACACTCACGAATTAGGTGTGCGGGTTATTAGTTTAGTTAAACAAGAACCCTAATTTAAATTTCTTTGGTTGGAGAGAGAGGGCACAAGTGGGATCATCCTTTGAATTGCTAATTTGAATAATCGTATAATGAATGGCGAGGTCATACACATGAGCCTGTTCCAGATTAATTAGCGCTGATGAAGAAGACATGAAAATGATATACGTTTAATCAGACTCATTCATTTCAGATTTGTCTAAATTAATTATATTTATGGAATTTTATAGATTTAATAAGAAAGGACAGCAGAGAGGAGAAAGACAGTGGGAAAGTGATATGAAACATTGCCAGGAACATGTGTGTTAATGCTAAGGTGGTCTGCAGTAATAGGAGAGAGCTATATAGCCATTAACACCCTAAAACAGTTCTAAAACCTTCACTACCTATCCTGAGCTGCGATGTCCAAAGGTAAAAAGTCAATTTTATGCTTTTAAGTCACTAGCAAAAAAGAAAATATATACTCTAATGCAGCCTACTTCCTGATAGGCTACAAAAAAAAGCTTTGTGTTGTATGTTGTGCTAACTGTGTAAACACAAAACTGATATGTCACATATTATTAAAAGAAATAGTTAAATTAAACATTTTTTCCAGTTAGCCACTAGCTTTACATACAACTAGTCTACTAACCTGTAAAGCGTATGGCTAGCTGTTTAGCAAGACATTTTAGCATGCAGGTAGCTTATTAGGCTACAAGGTAGCTTGCCAAATTAAATATTTTCCATTTGGTTAGCTAACTTTACATATCACTATTCTTTTAACCTTCAAAGCATGCGACTTTAGCTGATAGCAACCACCTAAGCTTCCAGATAGCTTATTAAGTTCACTGCTGATTAGCTTCTTAGATTAGTTCTCAATGCTACAAAAGGATAGCTGGAAATACTGTTTTGATGAGGAGATGCTATAAAATGTTACATGTTTTTAAACAGGCATTACAATTACACATGGCTAGCTTGTAGGTAGAATTTTAAGCAACAACAGCATCTAGCAACAGGTGCTATAAACGCTTTGGCCAGCCCTGCACCAGAGCATGTAACGGTGGTCACTAACAACAAAGTGCAGATATGGCATTGGGAAGGGGATATTGTTAGACCGTTCAAATTACACCATAGTTACCGACTACTACCACGTTTTATTCAAGAATTTAATCTGGTCGAGAAAGCCACAGGAATTCAGACCTGTAGCCATTTTAATGGCTGTATTCACACATTTTTCAGCATACACTGGGCAAATTGCAAAACATTAACGCCTGTTAAATGTACAGGAAACACTATATTCATAATGGGAGAAACACAAGCAAAGGGTTAAAAAGTAAAACACGTTCAGTCTATATTCTTTAGGGTCATCAACAATACAGAGAATATGATTTCCCTCAGGAGCTGATCCAAACAAGGCCTATTAGAAAACTGTTGTTGGGGTAAAATCAATTTGCAATCATTTGAGGCGGCACACTCCCCTCCAAATTCCCATGTCTTGTTAAACATTACTTCCCATCTGTGCATTATATGAGAGGGGCGATTTTGGCACAGCGCTGTGCAAAACTGCTAGAGCTCATTAAATGGCTTTCTATTCAAGATTGATTCACTTCGGTTTTTCGTGTCCTGTGTGGATAACAATGCATTTGTTTATTGTCCAGAAGAGGACTGCGCTGAGGTAAATGTGCAATTTGGCATTTTCTCAGCCTGCCGGCATCTGCGACAAAGTGGCTCATTCCCTGTTGACAAAGACAAGTGAAGGTCAGAGTTTCCAGATGGGCTTTTCTCAAAAAGAATCAGTTGCAGGTTCATCTGATACCTTTTCCATCGAGCCTGCAGGAGACATTTGGCTCTCTGTAAACTGATACATAGAGAACATTTCTAGCTGTACTTTCTGAGTAATAGTTACTATGACAATGCCAATAGTTTCTATGACAATCAGGCGGATTTGAGAGTTAAGGCAATGACTGTTTTGTTATTCAGGCTAAATATGCATGCACTTGAAAAAACGTGTAATTAATACATGTATTTATTGCATTAACAAATGTAAACCTACTGCGAAATTGCTGACTTATATTACAAATTGTAATATATATATGCATGTTCTTTTAAATAAGTATGTCTGATGTCTGATTTTTACTAATATAGTAAAACATCTACCTGGTATTTATTTAAAAGGTAACAATAAATGATAAATAAATAAATAAATAAATATTAGATATTAGATAAATTAAATATTTAATTTAGTGTAGCTTGTTTTATAGGAATTTTATTTTTATTTTTATTTATTTTATATTTTTTTTTACATGATTTGTACAAAACAATCTCACTTATTGTACTTACAATTTCATGTTCAGGAGTTTATTCATAGACAAATGATTTTTTATATTCTCCTAAGCATGTGCAAGCGTCCCAAAAATAACTGTACATATACTGACTATAGAAAGACTGAAATATAGCACTGCAACTCGCGCCATCTCAGGTGAATGATGTGTGTATAGTAAAAGAAGTGATTTGTGGGCAGCAGAACCTTGAGAACCTTTCCTGAGAGAGAACACACTGCAGCAAGAATACAGAGATGGTAAAAGACACTTCCAGTGCACTGCACCGCACCCACGTCAAGCCAAATATACAACACATGCGTCAAACCATAGAAGCCTGGCCATGAAAGATTCAGTAGGCTAACACTCAGTCACGTGGAGCCAGTCATTCATTATCCATGGGGATAACTAGATTCTAGTTAGTTGATTCAGCTGGTGATATTCAGTGCTTGAGCACGGGCATGGCAAACTGTCCAGTGGGGAAGTGTGGAACTGAAATTAGGTCTACGCTCAAATATTTGGAGGATGACGGATTGCCTGTTAGTGACAGTATCAGAGAGCTTTGTGGTTTGGGATGCATTGTAGGTAATAATGTGGATGACAATGGTAATTTTTCAACTTTTGGGTTCAATCCAGAGGGATTTGACAATGCAGCAAACCTATAGTACATTACAAGTTTAAAAAGTAAAGGTGCTCAACACTATGTTCAACGATATAAGTAGTTCACGTGATACAGTGTGCTCCATCTAAAAATCAAAAAATTTAGATTTTATAATTATGCATGCTGTTTTTTTATCATGCATTCATTTAGATATAACGTATAAAAATGTATATGTTATATAAAATAATAATGATTATATAATTGTATAAAAACAATAATAAAAATAATATTATCATATTTATGAAAAACTTTACATATTTAAAAATTCAACTGAACAACGCATATTAAAAAATCCCATACAAAACTAGTTAAGTAGATTTAAATTACCCCTGAATTTGTCTGACAGAGAAAAGTTGCTCCTGTCTGCCTCTTCTTTGTCCATGAACCGCATATTCTTGACATTATGCACAAAATGCCCTTTAGAAAATATTCCAAGATGACACAACAAAGCAAAAGGCGTCCAAAAAAGTCTGAAAGGGAGATCAGAACAAATAAACAAAATAATAGGGAGGCTGCTGTGAAGGAGCCGATGTGATATCTATCCCTCTCATCATATTTTATAGCTCATTATCGCAGACGTGGCACAGCGTGAGAAATGACAGGCTCTTCAAACGGCCCTCGTATCACGGTCTTCCTCAAAATGGAAGAAAATGTCACCAAAAACTGCAAGATTGCGGATGGTTAGGTGTATGTGTTCAGCTATCTGGGACAGGAGCAATAACTAAAGCCTATTATATTTCAGTATTCACCAAACATCTGATCATTACAGCCCTGACTATTTATTATCCTATCCATCCAAAAGAACAAGAATGTTCATACACCCATTTTATAACTATATATTATACCATCCATGCCATGTTTCTCTTCTAGTTAGTTATCACTTTATGAATGATTCAGTCACTCATAAGGGCCTGTTTTGATTCTAAATGAATCTGAATTAATGATTTAATAATTCGTCTGTGAATGAATCGGCAGTTTTGAACGAATCATGTGAATCACTCAATAAAACAGTCACTTGTCACCACCTTTTAGACAATTCAGCAACAATCAAACTGCTCATAATCAAATATACAGATTGATCTTCCTGAGTCTAATGAGGTTAATCATATTCGCTGATCATATGAAATCTGTTCTCATAATATTCACGCCTGTTACTCATTCAGAACAATTAATGAGTGTCTTGTTCTCATCGAATCTCTGAAACTTACTGGCACTGACTGGGATATCTTTGTCTTTGCTTCTTTTGAATCACAGAGCTGTATGGCTTCCCTAAACATTATATATGTATCTAGGCTATGAGCAGTCGATTCCTTTGGTACTGGATCGTTTCTAACACTGCAGGTTTAGACTGGAATCTGGGGCATGAAGTACTCGGGGTTCATTTTTCTCAAAGCACACCCTAAAATAAGCGCTGAGGGGCAATATATTTTGAAAGAGAGAAGTTGCTGTAGTCTGTAGTTTGTTTATACAGGTCAAACCACCTTAACGGTCATGTTCTATTGAGATTAATTAGGCCCCGAGCACGGATGATGCGAGGACCCTGTTGGGATTCACAGTTTGTTCTTCTTCAATCAAATTCATGAAACTTTACATCTTGGAGAAAATTTACACCCGATATGGGTTTTGGAAGTGGGTGCTGCAAAATGTCTTAATAGTTCCACCTATAAAACTTTAATATAGGTCCCCACAAGCTATGTTTTACATACATGTCCGAAATTTGACATATGTAACACACAAAGACTCCTGGTACAAAGTCTAAAAACTCGACTAGATTTTTCTCTGCAAGTTTTATGCTGTTTTTATACGAGTTAGAGATTTACATAGACCAATATCAAATTTGGTCAGGGCAATCTAAAGCCCTTTGTGACTTTAAATTGTAAAGATCTTGAGTTTTCATTGAAGGGCTTGTCCGTTGCAGCTTAGATGTTTCACCATTAAATAGGACGTTGTTATAACGTAATCCAGACATACAATGTCTGACCTGTTTCAAACTTTACATGTTTGATAAAAGTCCTGTCCTGAACGCATGACCATACCATATTCATTTACTGTATAGTCATGGCGCCACCTGCTGGCAACAGGAAGTGGTATGTTTTACGCTCTAACAAACTCCCCATAGAGATTTAATGTGCATTCACATGTGTCTTGTTTGGTTTGATTGAAACGAACTCAAGTTCTCGATTTGGTTCCAAACTAAATTTGGTACAGTTCGTTTTAAGGTGTGAATATAATCCGACCAATTTGCAGAAAGCACTGCGCTTTTTGAGTTAACAGGCTCCTGTAGTTGGACTTGCCTTATGGGAAGGTTTTGTGTTCGCTACATTGTTACATCACTACAAGTGTTTTTTGGAGGCTATGTTACATTGAAGAATGTGCATGTGAAAAACCTGTTTCCATTGCGAATTATTCCTTTTTTTGAAAAACCACCTCATGCGAGCAAATATAAACTTTTTTGAAATACTTGGGAGTTTTTGTCAAATTTCCATTAGGTGTGTTCGCTATTTTAATTTGTGCATTTTGAAGAGTAATGGAAATGCAGCTAGTGATATCAAATATGAAAGTTAATTGTAAGCTTAGTAAAGAGTTTGGGAGAATATAATATTTTCCCATACAAAGTAATGCATGCTCGCATGCTTGGGAGATGCTTGGGTTTCAAAGATGGCCGTAGAGTGATATGACTTTGGTTATAATCATAGCACCATCAGCACCAAGTTTGGCATTATAAATGACTGTTTGTAAGTAGAAGTAACTTTTAATATAAATAAAACCATATTGCTCACCATTAGCCGCTTCCACGAGCCCAGGTGCAAGGATCCTTTCAACAATGCTTGCATTTTATTATGTTTGGGGGCCCAGAGCCAGATTGGACCAGCTAACGACCATCCAGAAGCCGGTTTTAGCTAGATAATTTCCTCAGGGATTTAACAACATGCTGTATGTTGCGACAGTGATAGATGTGGAAAAATAACGTTGAATTTTCACAAACTTGACAAACACCCACTGAAAACTCCCACTGACAACAAAACCGCAGTCAAAATCCCACGTGGTTAACACAAATGTCACATCTTTCAAAGCCGCCGTGACCATAGCTCTCATGACAGTGACATCTTCATTATCAGAGATGCTATTTCTGACCCAGCGAAAGATGATCTAATTTAGCTCTCCCTGAAAGCGCCGATAGACTTAAACTTGCGAGTTACGCTGAGAGAGGTAAAGTATGGCCTCTCCAAACACCGATAGCCTGCTGTTAACTCATCATGATCTGACCATGAGGCTCCCGTGCTGCCCCAGGCATCTGCCTTAAAAGCTTAATATAAAATATGAATCACAGCTCCAGGAAGACAGATCCGAACATCATTTTCATGGTTCCTGTAACCTGCTAGTCTCCAACCAGGAACTGAGTACGTCAGAGGCCGGGCGGCGGGATAATGTCTGCACCAAATGAAGTTTACAGAACAATAGCATCTCTGGCAAGACGAATGCAAATCATGCTGCAGTCGGTTTCTTTCAGCTGTCTGTTTAAAATAAAACACATATATTTAAATAATATGAAATGATATGAAATACAAAATTTTAAATTACGTAAAATATTTGAACAGATATTGAACAATTTAAAATACAAGTACCTACGTTACATAAAATTAAAACGATTAAAATTATATAAATATTTAAATATTTTTAACTGACAGAATACAAATGTTCAAATTATAAATACATTTATTATTTAACACAATTACTTAAATGAACACCGAATGAATGCAAATATTAAAGTTACAATTTAACAATTTAAATAATGTAAATAATATTTTAACTGATTCATAAATGCACATTTAAAATTGTATAATATCCAAATATTTAGGTTAAATATAAAATAATTTAAATCATCTAAATTATTTAAATATTTAACATTTAAATATAATAATTTAAACAATTTAATATACACCCATTAACAAAATAAATAAATAATATAAAAAAATTAAAATAAAAAAAAAAAAAAAAAAAAAAATATATATATATATATATATATATATATATATATATATATATATATATATATATATATATATATATATATATATAACAAATATAACAAAATAGATTATCTAAAATATACTTTTAAATATAAAAATATTTACAAATATTAGGAAAAAAGATAAATATGAAAGAAAGTTTTGGAAAGACCTGAGTGTGAGCAAATGATGATAGCAGTTTTATTTTGGAGTCTAAAGTGGTAAACCTGAATGTCTACAAATCAGTAAATGATCTTCATTATCACTGATCTCTGTGTCTGAGATGTTTTGTGTGAGGAGAAAATAACAGGGAGAATCAGTTTGTGAGATCAGTTGTCGTCATGACAGATGAGAGCTGCAATTTAATCCTGCTTAATACTGCGGAAATTTTATTCTGTCCACTGGCCACGGATGGCTTTAGATTACTCTCTCTCTGAGCGGGAGTGCATAGATGACACGAGAAAAGGATTTATCTGTTCCGTGTCTCTCCGCTGTCTCATTGCATTTTGTTATTGTCATAGACAACTGATAGCAGCTAGCATCTCTCATCAGTGATAAAGTCTGGCATGGAAACTTCTTTTGCTCACTTGGAGGAGGAAATGACAGCCTGCCCCTGCGAAACAAAGCCAGTCCTGTTTGGTTTGTTTAACAGGCTGGTTTTAGGAGCTGCTCGCATAGACAATGACATCAATAGAAATCAGAATGGAACCTATTTGCTTTCCTAATGCATGTTTCTGATCTTATGGTAAACTACTCATTGGTTGCTACTGCAGAAAACATATAGTTTAGCTTTGTAATTTTTCAAAATATAATAACTTGTTATTTCTCTGGAAAAAAATATAATGAAAAAAATATAATATAATATACTATAAATCTGTTTTAATGTATTTTTTTCCTTTTAACTTTATTATTTTGACATTACAAAATATGTATTTATTATTTATTAAAAACATATTTGTTATGATATTATAATATCTATCTATCTATCTATCTATCTATATCTATATCTATATCTATATATATATATATATATATATATATATATATATATATATATATATATATATTACTGAATATAATATAATTTACTCCTGCCCAATTATAACTAATATTAGGCATAATACAAACAATACATTAATAAAATAAATTGCAAATACATAAAACATGAATGAGTTGTTTAATGTATCTTTATTTTTCCATTGTATTTAATTCATTTAATAATGAATTAATTTAATATTAAGTAAATAATATGAATTAAACATATCATTAAATAAATATCTATTTCTTATTATGCAATACAATTATTTAATAATAAATAAAATATTTATTTAACCATTTCTTTATTTTACATTACATATTTATTTATTAATTTATTGATTCATTTCAGGGAAAAATGAAACGATTTATTATGAAAATAATTTCTCGTTTGTCGTATACACCCATAACTTCGGTGAAAGGCTTTCAGGATTATTTAATCCTGGTTAACAGCAGCTGCATACAGAGCACAGTGCGTGTTGATGTATGTTTCTACACAACCCCACCCAGCACTTCCCTCTTTCAGCTCTCCCTTGATGAAACAGCCAGCTGGGTGTTACATAACCGCTGCTTTCTGAGTTCACGTATGCACCTATTTTCCTGCTCCCGTGTGCAGTTTCTCTCCCTTTTATCGTGTGCTGTAATGAACACATGCACGTAAAACAATGAACTTCATGAAGAAAGATTCGCGTTCAGATTCAGAAACATGCAATCTGATGTTTATATTGCAGGTATGGGGTTCGTTTTATATGCAGCAATTCATTTTAATCAACTGCCGGAGAACCAAATTAAGATGCTTAACTGGGATTCGCTTCTATTGCAGTCACTTCAGATAAGTGCTAATTGTATATATGTATGGGGTCAAAGGTCATCACCCATAGTGATTTGGATGTAAGATCACAAGGTAAATGGTTAAAATAGCGGGGTGTCATGCAACAAAGGGTTAAATCTCATATCTTACAATGAAAGCAATGAAATGAACTACATGCACGTGTATTTTCCAATTTACAATATCTTCCATTTTTAATCTCGTGGTAGCCACGCATTCGATAACGCCCTTTTAATACTATCACGCACACACCCAGACAGATCAGGAGGGATGAATACAATCTGAGAGGTCCATTAAGCTGAAGAGGAGACGTGCGTCTCACCCGTGTCTATTTCTGAGCTCGAGGGTGCATGTATTACTATTACCAATTCCAGGTTATTGATTGATGCTTTGCAATTCAGCAGCGCACGCATAAAACACGCTGCGTGAAGGGTTATCAAGATCTCCGATAGCTGACAAGACTCCATTTGTAGCATAGCACGTGTTTATACGTTTTTAGCATTACAGTGTTAACTCTAGATTCATTTTCAAAGTGTAGATGATGAGATTTAGGGCAGATAAGCAGGTGCGGATCGCCCGTTGTTGTGGATAGCATCATATCGCTAATGGCAACCAGAGGTCTATCGGTGGGAGGCATCGAGAACATGCTAAGTCTTATTGATTTCCTTGACGTGACGGTGGTCGCAAAATGTCCTCGTATCCATTAACCAAATGATACTTTTTGCAAGGCTTAAATTATCTCTAAATGATAGGTGAAAAAAGTGAGTCTATAGATAACATAAGGCATTTTCACATCTTTGATTACAGCCGTATAATTTTAATTTTAAAGAACCAGCTGCGCTTGGACACCAAAATTAGCGATGTGTTTAAAAATGAGTGCTGTTAAATGATTAACATTACACTATAAACTACTCACCCCCGAGCTATCCTAGGTGTATTTGATTTTCTTCTTTCAGATGAACACAGTCAGAGTTTTTTAAAAATGTATGTATGTACGTCCAATCAGAGTGTCAGGTGTTTTTTTAAAAAAAACTAAGCATTAACGCGTTAGACTGCATCCCTTAAACACAATCAAGCCTACAAAAAAAGGGATTTCGTAATCTTTCTATTGCAACAGGTATTAACTCTTATGGCAATCCCTGTTGTTCTAGGTGTATTACGGTAAGGAAAGCGCTAGCGCATGTCCTGAATGAGTTACAGGACTTTCTGGGTCTACCGGGCTCGAAAAAAACATAAACGGAAGGATCCGAAACAACGTAGATCATAATATAGGTCATATACTGTATGTAGATCACGCATATAGATTGTATATTCCGCATATTACTTTGACAAAAAGGCATTTTTCTTTTTTGTCCAAAATGTTGTATTTCTGATAAAGTAATAGTTTGAAAATGCCACTGATTTAAAGAGAAAATGTAAATGTGTAAAATGTGTACTGGTGTAAAATCAGTTTGAAGTCATCCAAAACGAGGCCTTTTTAAGCATAAAGGTTTATCGCTAAACCTAATCTTTTAGCTATGAATTACAACGAGAGTATGATGTCTAGTCATATGATATTACACTAAGATAAAAGGATACAAGAACTTTTATAATGCATCCTGTTTCTGAATTACACATGATTTAATAGAAAATATTATCAGAATATAATTGCAAAGTGATGTTAAAAGGGAGGAGAATGCTGTTTGCTTGCTAGTAAACTCACGCTATTTTACGCAGCTCTTGTCGGTGATTGTGGAAATGAGAGCATCTTTTTGCTCAGCCAGTAGAGCTTTCCTGTTTCGAATTGGTGCTAATTTGCCTTGTGTATTAAATCTGGCTTCAAATGTGCACCATAACACATAAACAGACAAAACATGAGGGCTCGACCCCTTTAAATGAATTTTAAAAACCGTCAATGTCCATAAAATATCTTTATCCCAACGCATAATTATTCAATTAAAAGGCAGCACAAAGGGAGTAAATCACAGAGGCTTAGGGTGAAAATCCGCCATGTTGATTTATTAGGGAGAACCCTGCTGCGAGCGGAACTCTAGTAAAATATTAAAGAATCTGCAGACATTCACGCACTTGCTAAATTCAGCAACATTTCCTTCTACGGCTGACTATTACTAAATATATACGTTTTATTTATTCCTAACTGCTTGTTTTCAAAGAAAGCTCCTTAATGACAAGGAAACTGAGCATTTGTGATGCTTAGCGAGACGTATTAGCACTTCATTGCGGTGATGTTGACTGTAACACCTGTCATGCTCTTGACGGATAAATAGATTAAAAAAAGTGTAATCCTCGTGGTTTCAGGATGCTGGTTCGAACAAAAGGGAGAAAGAAGGGCTGAGAGAAAAACAGAGCTCTTTTTGCAGGACGTTAAAGCGTGAGTTTCAGGGACATTCTGCTCCAGCATTTTTTTTTTTCTGCTCCCTCTTGAGATTCGCCGTCCAGAAAAAAGCTTCACTCGCAAACATAAAACACAAGCCAGCCTAGGACTGTTAAATTGGCATTACATTAACTGCCAACGTTTTTTTTTTTTTTGCACAATCTCACATTCGGCTTTGTAGCTTAGTTACAGATGACTAAAATATGAGCAGTAGATAAAGACAGATGAAAAGTTAGTTGACTGTGAAATCCCAGTTTAGACAGACATTACAAATTGGAACAAACTGTATGTACAGTTTCTTATTTACCTAATTATTTGTATAACAAGATGTCAATGCTAAATGCTATTCGATTTTAGATAGCATTGCTTCATATTTGGATCCAAAAAAATTTAGAATATATTTATATACATTGTATATATATTGAATTTACTTACTGACTCAATGGACATAAGATGTTTGTAGAGCTAATTTTTTTTTTTACAGCAAAAAATTGTTGCTTTTTGCTTATAATAGTCACATAAGATAAAGTAAGCAACAGGAACCAATGGGAATGGAGCTTAGCAAAGACTAAATTCCATAGAGTGGATTGAAAAAGAATTAGAATCGAGTTGAGATTCCTCATATTTTCTTCAAAAATAGCAAAAATATGAATCAAAAGCAATTTATTTATTTTTTTATTTTTTCTGTTTAGAGAGGAGAGTCATTCCAAATGAGCAGGTTTCATGTGGGCCTGTATATATCTATTTATCCGTTTGGGAAATGTGTGCAATTTTACAAAAATTCGTAGCATTTGCCAACTCTACTTTAGAGATTTAGACTTATATCTGACTGTGGGACATTTAACACTATACTGCGAAAATTGGTCCATGCAGTGTCTGAGTTTTGTTTCTGCTAACTCAAAGCAGTCTTCGAGATTTGTTTGCGCCCTGCATTCCCTCGACGCGAGGCGCCTTTAATAAGTCATATTTTTATAGCACGTTTTCTGCCTTTGATCACCAGGGCTACACAGAGGAGCAGCGTGAAAGCCGCAGAAGACAGCTAACGAACCAACGATATCTGGGAGAGTGAGTTGGAAACGTCTTTTACTATAATGTTACTATAATAAATAAGTTCACCTGCAGTTGCATGCAGTGTAGCATTTACTACACAACTAGCTTCATCGTGAGCAATTAATGAACAGTTTTTATATCTGAGAAAGTCTATAATGGTTCTTCTGGTGCCCACGAGACATTTAGAGGATATAAATAATGCATATGTTTTTATCCATTGCAAGAAGATCCCCCACCCTTTGGTACACAAACAGCACACACACACACACATGCACACGCACACAATTTATAGATGCACAACTTGTATTCGCCCACACATTTCTGAAAACACTTGCTGGAACGCTCTGCAAGTGATAAATATCAATTTTATAGTTTAATCAGTTCACACTCTTGCATCATTGCACATCTCACATTCATAAACTTAATGATGCTTTTCGTGTCAAAAAAGAGAAGGCTAACAGATTTTGCTTCTATTATGCGACCTACCTAAATGCCAAAAAAGAGAAAAGGCGAAATTAGCAAAAGCAAGTTTCGTAATGCAAAACTTCTTTCTGCAATTGATGAGCGTTCCACTTTTCGAATGTGGCGACGATCGTGCGCTTTATCATATTAGATTATTGCATCACTTAGTCGCTGCGGGTGAAATATTTTCACTGTGTATTGATTATGTAACTGCTTCCAAAATCTACTCAGCAGCAACCAGACTCTCATTGATTCATTCTATAAAAGGAGGCATCATCTAAACGCCTCAATGTCTTCGGTTACAGTTTATTTTAAAGAAAAACTCCCTTTAGCTGAGTTTTCCGTGCACTAAAAGCTTGAAACATGGTTCTTCCCTTTAATATTTCATAAACTTTTACTCTGCAGAGAGCCTCAACGTGCACTGCAACATCTAGTATGGACTTTCAAGACGAAAAAGGGCAGAATAAACAATTTTATTCACTGTATCACTAGTACACAAGACACGTAGACAAATAATCAACTTTCTTACCGTCAAATTATGCTGACTATGCACCAGAATAGTCCCTTTGTTTTTAAAAATGTAAAAACGGACAATCCCCCAAAAAGCTGAGTATCCGGTAATAACGGCCTGTGTTCAAACATGAGAGAGAGGGATCATCCAGACAGCCAGCAGAGATGCTGAACAGGAAGATTAGGATGCGAGCGCTCCCTCTCTCCCTCCCTCCTCCCAATCCGTTCATTATAGGAGGAGCTCCCTGAACACGCCCAAGCAACTCACAATGGTAGAGTCCATCCTTACCTCTGTTCCTCGCTCACTCCCACATGTGCCAAAGCTGGCGGGAGGGAGCAGATACTGTTTGTGATAGAAAAAGAGAGAGAGAGAGAGAGATGGAGGGCGAGATACTGTAGAGAAAACAAGAATGCACATCAGGGAGGAGGAATTGGGCTTGGCAGATGGAGAGTTTACTGATGGGAGGGGGGAAGGGTTTCTGCTTTGTAGATGACGGATGGGTTTGGTTAAGTGAACTGGGATGAATCAATCAGTCTATCTATCTATCTATCTATCTATCTATCTATCTATCTATCTATCTATCTATCTATCTATCTATCTATCTATCTATCTATCTATCTATCTATCTATCTATCTATCATCTGTGTCTGTCTGCATGTCTGTTTATCTATTAGTTGGTCTATCTGTCCATTCATCTAACCTTTAATCTAACCGTTCATTCATTCATCCATCCATCCATTTCCATCCATTCATCTACTTTCTATTTATCTAGCTAGTTAGCTATTCTACATTCAGCTCGAAAAAAGAAAAACATCTCTATTTTTACCGCCTGCCGTTCTCTCACCTGGCAAGGTGTATGTTTCTGCCAAAGTGCCGCAGGGTTTGCCATATGGAAGTGCTGCATAGTCTGTACTTAAGAACAATGAATTGCCTAGAGTCTGATGCAAAAACCTCCAACAACTCAGATGTGAATAAAGCAGATGCCGCAAACACCTAGCCGAGGCTTTCTGCTTGACCTGACTTGCACTGGATTTGTTTAATAAAGCAAAGCAGTTTGAGTCATTAGCGTTGACAGACATAAGTGACTTTTTAACAACATATGGATTTGACATGCTTTTCTTGTGTTCCCACGTATTGTGTTGAATGTTTTTGAAAGAAGTCTCCTATGCTCACCAAGGCTGCATTTACATCTACAGTAAAAACGGTATTGCATTGCAATTTAAAAGAACTGTTTTCTATTGTAATATATACTTTAAATGTGATGGAATATTAGAAGGTGAATTTTAGTGCATCACATCTTCCACAAAAATATTATGTAACAAAAACTGATCATAATAATAACAGGAAATGCTAGATTAGAACGATTTCTGAAGAATCAAGTTACACTGAAGACTGGAGCGGTGAATGCACTGAATAGCTGCTGAAGTTGCTTGCCATCACATGAATAAATTACAAAAAATTTAATTAGTTTATGGTGAATGTTAGAAGTGTTGCCACTTTTCGTTAGTTATTCTCCAAAACTGGTGCATCAGAGAAGCTTATTACAACAAAAAGAGAACAGAATAGAGCAATAGATAAGATCTTTCTGAATCATACTTATATGGATAATCAACCATATTCTTGCTGTATTTCTGCACCAACCTCCTGCATAATAGATTTGGAACCTGCTATGATGAATACAGTCATGCAGCATTTATATGGTACGGGGGAGAGACTCTCTGCCTGATCAAATATGGAGCTCCAGCAAGTGCAGTGTGGTTCGAATGCTTTCTCCATGTTTTTCTACCCCTGCGCTGCCCTCTGGTCCACCCCCTGTCATCAGGCATGGTTGGTTTGACCTGCTGCTGGGCCATCATTATAAAAAGTGGATGTCCCGCACAGGAAAGGGAAAAGCTCACTAATCCCACACCACATAATTCTGCTAGCAAGAGGATTAGGGTCAGACATTGGGCACAGCCCATGACCAGATTTAAATCATACACCCTTACCCACCCCTCATCTGCCATCATCATCATCTTCTTCTTCGTCATTACCAATCACTGTCCTGGAATTAACCAAAACAAGGACTTTCTAAGGTTGGGAAAACACACTATATTGTCTAGCGAATGACTGAGCTGTTTTTGAGCTGAAGCCTATTTCTGCTTGGGTGGAAATGAACAGCTTCTCCATCCATGTGAGGAAGACAGGAACATCGCCGGTTGAGATGCCTTTTGAGACATCTTTGGTTAGTGAGTTTTAAACAATCTTCACAAAGAAAAGAAAAGAAAAGATAAAGGTGACGCTTTACAAGGTTCCATTAGTTAATGCTATTGAGCAGATAAATAGAAGAATCGATTAATCAAATAAATAATGTTTTCACTGAAAAAAAAATTAAATATAGAATTTATAACGCAGAATATAAAAAAACAGATATTCATCATGTTGAAATTTGATGAAGATCACTTGGGTTGTTTGGACGGATACAGCTAAAAAGTTTAAAAAGCTATAATACTACCAGATGACTTGTATATGGTCTACCTGGTCTCATGGCATAAAAAGGCACGAAATATGTATGAAAAAGTCTAATCTCTGCAGTTTCGAAAAGAAATGAACACTAGAGGCAGTAAAGCTCTGACACCTTTTCACACAAATGTACAGTTTCGATTAATAAAGCGTAATTAATAATGTACGTAAAAACAGTGTTGCACAAAACGTGCACTGAGGTACATATTTTTATATACAGTTTGCTATCAGTAGTAATATATAGTGCCATCCTATAATAACTGATGAGTAACATATACACTAAATGCCATAATGAATCAATAAACACCTACTATTCATTCTAAGACCCAAAGCTAATTTTCCTCGTAGCCCCACAGAATTATTACTTGGTGCAAACATTTAATTCTTGAGACAGCTACTTAGAAGAAAAGCTCAGACAGGCTCTGTGTAGTGCAGAATCATCATGCTTATATTTCCACACCGCTTAAGTACTCTTCTGGCTCGGAAACGACATTCCTTGTCCATCACTTAGAAATGATGGCCCAAGCATTGACCGAATGCAGTATATTCTGCAAAGCGTTGGTTTGCGTTTAACTAGAATTAGATTTTCTGGGACCTGCAAATCAGTCTGCGGCACTTAGTTTCCCAATAAATGCGAAACCTCAGATGCTGATTACATCTTCCATCAGCTCTGCCTCAGCTGAAAGCCAGTGATTGGCTGATGACCACATCTCTGAAATTAAAGCCCCGCCCTCTCTGAATAAAAACTAGGATTTCTGTAGTTGGTTCGGGTTAAGATTTGGTAACTCTCATCAACAGATTAGTAGACAGGCCTTTACAGGACAGGACCAGTTGTCAGGGAACTCTGAAGTAGATCTTCATTAAAGTCTAAAAAGGACTAGAAAGAGACCCGCCGGTCCCCTATGAGATATAAATCAGGAAGTGACCAGCTGTAAGCACTTTGCCGAAGCTCTCATCTGCTCTGGACGATCCACCAATAAAAACTAGTGATATACTGTACATGATGCTGAGATTCACTGCAGCGAGGGACCTCAGGGCATTCGGTCATTACACTTTCTTAATAGAACAATCCATTATGAAGTCAAATATATAAAGTAATGTAGATTAGATTGGGTTTTCAGCCATAGATTTTTGTATGATATATATTTCTTTTAAATATATAAGCCGTGTGGCTTTAAAACTGGTAATGTGGTTAAATAATGGGAAGGTAATATAATCTGAAATATAGGGGAGCGTATCAAATGATGCTCTCATAATTCAGTATTGACGAACTCACAGCCTGTCATCAAATTTCTGCAGACAATTACTTTCCCAGAGCTGTCCGACACACTTTTTTGATGTCTCCTTGAAATCAGAACCGGTGTTTTGTGGCTTTTATATGCAAATGTACACCTAAACGTCAGCAAAATGTACTTTAAGCAAGTATGCCAATGTAAAATGTACAGTGTTTATTTGTAATATCTCAAAAGTAGTGCTGTCAAGTAATTAGCTTTCGTTTTTTTAATAAAATTGTATTTATTAAGCTTTTGTTTACTTAATACTTGTGTGTGTTCTATGTGTATTTATTATGTATATGTAAATACACACATATAATGTGTATTTCAAAAATATTTACATGTCTATATTTATATTCATATAATTAATATTATACAAATATATATATATATATATATATATATATATATATATATATATATATGTCTTTATATATACACAATAATTAAACATAGTTCACATTATGTAAACAAAAACGTTTATTTTTTATCCGATTAATCATTCGACAGCATTACAATTAAATTGTGTTAAAAATTGACATGCATTTTTATCATATATATATAGTAAAACAGTATCATTGTGACACATGACTACAATTAAAAAAAAATTTACATTACATTTTGGTTTTCCAGATTCTATAAGGTACGTTAGAATATAAATACTTTACAACATTCTAAATATCTTTATTGTCAATTTTGGTTAATTTAATGCATCCTCTCTGAATCAAAGCATTTATTTTATAAATGTCATAAATACATTTCAGAAACAAACCAACAGATAGACGTTTGTCTACTCGATTCATAATGTTATCGTAACCGATATCTTACTGTTAAAAAATGATTATACCGCTATCTGCGTGATCAACCCTGCTGCTCTTTAAAAGCAGTATTTATTGAAAACACGAATAGTACCTGGCAACCCACAGAGAGGCCAGGTGCACCCGGTTTGCTTGTGGGGGTGGATTATCTTTTCAAACAACTGAATAGAGACTGGGCTGCTGAATAAACAAACCACAGAGGTGATGTCTCGGCCGCCTTTGCTCTCTCGAAGCAAGCAGGAGATAATCACGTCGTTCCGAATGTCCAATTATCATACACTTCAGTAAGCATTCAGCACAGCCAGATAAAATACTCGCCAAGAACTCGTTTATACAGTGCAATTAAAATTGCATCTGGCTTAAAATTTTTATAGTCAAAACAACGTATAGTCACACACGCCCACATGGCTTTCGTTCAACAATGCGGTCATTACCGTGACCATACGTCTAGCAGAGTTCGTCTTAAAACTCGGTTTTAGCATTGCGGTTTCCGCTGTTCGTTCGCATTCGTTAGTGGTAATTACAGACGTCACTTATAAAGATTTAACCTGCTCGAGTTCTGGTAAATTCTACTAATGAGAGATCTGACATTTAGCTAACTCTCGAGACTTCCGCCTTCGGTGTCTCAGTCGGAGCCCCTTTGCCGAAAGGTCAAGCTCGTCTCTTTGAGCGATTGGCCGGCAGAGTGACTGTGACTCGGATTGGAAAGGTGTTGATGATGTATGAAACTGATCCGGGTTTACCTGCTTCACGTCTGGGGTCACATACATCACCCCGGCTCATCAGTCAGACTTGAATGGTGTTCGTTTGGCTGCCTTCCGATGGCCACATCTGACACAAAGGCAAAAATAGTGCAATAGATTATAATCATACAGACATCTTATATCAAAAACAGATTAATTTTCAGAAATATTAGTATTATACTCTGTTATAATTCTGTAAAAACACGCATTTTTCTTTAAAAGTTAGGCCTCAGGAAAATGTTTAAATTGATAAAATTTTAGTATGAAATATTTCAGATTGTTGTTTATATTGTGCATTATATATATACACACACTACTATTTAAAGGTTTGGGGAAAAAATACTTTAATTCAGAAAAGATGCATTAAATTGCATATGTTACAAATGCGTCAAACAATTAATTATTATATATGATATTGTGTATAATGTGAAATTGTGTATATATAAAAATATATATAAAAAGTGTATGTATGTATATATATATATATATATATATATATATATATATATATATATATATATATATATATATATATATATATATATATATATATTGTTTATATAATAAATATGCAAAGTGCAAAATACATAAACATTAACTAAATAATTAATTAATTAAACAACATTTTTTTTTGGATGGAGTTTAATGGTTTGACCGCACTAAAGATTTTTTTATTTCAAAATAATTCTGTTCTATTGAAATTTTTATTTAAGAAACAGTCCTGAAAGACAAAACGCAGCATTATTATTGTTAAGCAAATAAGCATATTAAAATAATCTCTGAAGGATCATGTGACACTGAAAATCTGCATTGCCATCGCATGAAGAACATATAACGATATGCCACGATATTACAGTTTTTACTTAATTTTTTATCACATAAATGCACATTTGAATAATATAAATAAATAAATAAATAAACAAACATACTCATGTAGTTTGTATAATCAAATGCATTAAAAAAAAACCCTGAAGTCAAGCCACAGGTGTGTCCAGACTAATTTCACTGGAAAACTAGGAAGCCAAAGAACTTCAACTAATATTTTGAAATATCCTTCAAATGAACTCGAAACATCTGCGCATCTCAGATTTCTTCATGCGTATTGATTTGTTCTCCTTTCGTTGTTCAGATCTCTTTGCACTGGTAGCTTGCTCTGGCCGCTTGGAAAACGTAAAATAAATGAAAACTCTTTCAAAAAAAATTACCTGTTGCCGAAATCTTTATCACACAAGGTTTTCCTTTTGTTTTGTACTGAGGGGTTCTGGTCCAACAGAATGATGCAGAAACAGGGGGGGAGAGAGTGAGAAAGTGAAGCAGAGAGGAGGGGTCTGGTCGTGGAGTTCCTTGATGCAGTCTGTGCAAGGACTGAATGCTAATCAGACAGAGGCCTTTCCCCATGCTTACAGCAGTGCACATACATCTTGTCAGCCCCTGCAATGACACACACACACACACACACACAATAAGAGCCCACTTTGCAGCATTCATAACTCAAACTGGTTACTTCTGCTTTATTCGCGGTGTGAAAACACGCTAAATAACGTAGCCTGCACGCGCATATTAACATTTCATAGACAAACAAATGCATATGCAACGCTTCTCCGCCCCGGGGGCCGGATTGATGGTCTGTCATCGCCGCCGCAGCGGCTCTGGAGGCAGATGTTTTAAATGATCATTTAAAGGGTAAATCACACTTGCCTGAGTAAAATCCTTTCTGAATGGTGAAGGCGTAGACTGCTGCTAACAGCTAAATAATTCAACATTATTGATGTGACAGACAGTGCACAAGCTTTGCCTGGCATCTATCATGCAACACGCGTGCCTCAAAGGAGAGATCTTTTCAGTCGACACACTTTTCTGTAAAAAAAAAACAAACTGAAAATTGAAAATATTTGTACATTTATGTGCCTTTAGAAAGGGGACAAATATATTGCTGTATTTTTGTGTTAACATGATTACTATAAAAAGTAGTCTAATGGCATTGATATTTCTACTTTTTTAATATATATATATATATATATATATATATATATATATATATATATATATATATATATATACGACAACTACTGCTACTACTACTATTATTCAAATAATATATTCAGCATAAATAGTAAACTTATATATATATATATATATATATATATATATATATATATATATATATATATATATATATATATATATATAAACAAAACAGATAGTTTTGAGAGATGTGTGGGTATGAAAGGACATGAAAACAGTCTTCTTCTGTATTCTGAGGTAAATAGCGACCTCTAGTAGTTGGATAAAATACTACAGGGGCATTTTTTTTTTGTTTTACACTTTGTTGTTGCTACATTTGGGACAAGTCTCCCAAACCTTATTAAACTAATGAATCCACTTGATTAATCTGAAATTATGTTCAAAGCCATGGAAATTAGAACAATGGGGAACAACTATGAATAATGTATAAGTTTTCTCACCCTTTTTTAACATTGTGGCTTACGCGCCCTTGTATCAGCATAATCCCGAGACAACAAATTGAGAATTTTAAGTACTTTTTCTGCTTAACAAAGTCGAACCATGTCTGCAGAATCACACCGCCTTCTGGGAGAATCATTTGTTCTCCTGTTACTCTGTTGCAGGACTGGTTAAGCTCAAATGTTGCACTGAAAAATTCACACGACTGCTCAGCAAGTAAATGAACATGTAGGCAATATTTATTTTTTATTTCCTCAAAGAAAAGGCACCTTACGATAAACAAAACAGAATGAGTGTACAATAATGAATACTGAAGTCCTCAGAGGTAATTTTCAAGACGACAAATATTAAGAAATTTGACTTATAAAAGTCACTATAACACTAACACTATAATTGATCATAATTTATGTGAATTTGCCTTCTTTATGAACATTTGCTTTAGTTAGTGAACAGCTATAAGCACCATTTACATTTATAAATGCATCTCAGAAATTGCTTTGTCTTACATAACGTTTTTCTAAATAGGCATTTAAGCTGAAATTCTATATCAAGCAAAATTCAGAAAAAATATACTGTTTTTTTTGTTTTTTTACTATCTTGCCAACACCACAAGTTCACAAACATGTCATATTGTGAGTCTGTGCTGGGCAGCAAGTCGCCGAGATCAGTGTGTTCTGGAGCAGCCCAGCATGACAGGAACCGGAGCCAGCGTTCCTCGTGCGCTCTTATTTATTTAACCCGAGACAAACCCTAGAGAGAGAGAGATAAAGAGAGTAAGAGAAAGAAAGACGGAGTCTCGATTCATTCAAAACCCAAAGAAAGCACCTCAGCCCTTGATAGACAACGGACACGTGGTAGCAGTGAAACCAGAAGAGACTCTTGGGCATTTTCTACAGCTTTCATCTTGGCTGCAGCACTGAGAGAAAATAAGAGCACAAATAGAGAGGGGGAATTAGTAGATCTATATAACTAAAAGAATACACTGGAACTGCAGTAGCAGGTTTGGTATACATACATATACACACATACATACATACATACATATATATATATATATATATATATATATATATATATATATATATATATATATATATATATACACACACACACACAGACAGACAGACAGACAGACAGACAGATAGATAGATAGATAGATAGATAGATAGATAGATAGATAGATAGATATACATAGACAGTATAGAAAAGCAAAGACAGAAATACAGACAAACATAGAAATACATATAAAAACTGCCTTGTAACCAGGCAGTTTTTGGTCACTAATAACTTCAGTAGTATTTTTCCCTACTATGCCCGTCAATGGTGACCTAAAACAGCCTGGTAAAAAAATAAATAAAAAAATAATAATAATAATATTTTTTTTTGTGTGTGTGTGTTCGGCAGAACAAAGAAATTGAGGGTCAGTAAATGGTGACAATATTTCAATTTTTCTATTCCTTTAACGGGGACGAACAGCTATAGATTAGAATTCAACCCAGTTGTAATATTTACCCTGTCCACACGAGGTCAGTCGTATTCATTTTATAACTTTTCTTTGGCCATTGGATGCGTTTCAATTTGAAACCTTAGACAAAACTCGTACTGGCAGCACGGCTTCTTAAGACAGTCGTCGCTTAAAAGTATATCAAAAAAATGTATAAAACAAACAAAAGCTTACATAGATCCACATAACAGCCTAAAACACAACTATCGTCACGTAAATTAAACAGCGCCCTAATATCATTAGAAAAACAAACGCGTTAACATCCCGTTCAAGAGCGAGAAATAAGTTGAAACAAATGTCCTATTCAAGCTCGTTGAATGAATAAACGGTCAAGCATGCGACAGACGGGGCCAGGGCTTGTAAGAGAGACACCTCACCGCTCCAACTAACTGCTGGTCCCGCCCTATGAGACATGCGGACTAGAAGAATAGAAGTTGCTACAGTGTAACAAGTGATTTGCGTCTCTCCATTCTGAGAACGTTTTACATTCGTCAAAACCCGCGGCGCCGAATAAAAGTTCCAAAATTGCAACAAGGGGCGCGTTTAGGTACGTTTTAGAACGCTTTTTTTTACTCCAGTCAAACGCCGGAGCGTAACAAAGTAGTTAGTCTCGCGACGTTCATTGGAATAGAAGGACAGCTCGGCGCGTTCGCGGTTAGCAGCCAAACAGTCCCCGGGAGACGATGTTGGACGGTGTTTTGTGAGCGTTTAAAGGGAATGAGAGCGAACGAGAGAAGCACGCTTTGAGCACCGCGGCGTTCGAGGTAAGAGAGCCTTGGGTTTCCTAAAAGATTTGACGTGAAGTCATTGCAGTGTGATGTTACCGGCACACCTGGTGTGAGAATTTCTGCTTTGGGTGCAGGTTATGTTTTAGATGTCGCGCTCGAGTCGCGATAACTTAAGAGCAAACAGATATTAACCCCTGCTGGTAGATTCACACATAACTGTGTGAAACATGTGAGGATTCTGGGGATCCGAGCTGGTCTTTAACTGGATGCCGCATGTCATATTTGCAACACTTTTATTTATAATTAAGGAAAAATGTATTTGCTTAACAAGTGTATTTCCATGTAATATAATAATTGTTGTTGCTATAAATTATATTTATTATTATTTGTATTTCTAGAAGTCAGCATGTTGTTTAGTGTTCTGGCAGTAAATAGTCAAAATGTTACGTTTCGTCACACTATATATATAATGTATTTTTATTAATCAAAACATATTACTGCATTTTAAATTCAGTTCACCACGTCCCAAAAACTAGCTTGACCTTAAGATGGTCTAACCAGCTGGTGCTTTCAGAACAACTACAAAACTATCATGTTCCAAAACACATTGATCAGCTTTTATCATTTATAATTGAATTGCAACGCTTATTTTTTTAATTTATATTTTTATTAGTTATTTTATTACATGTTTAATTGTTCAAATAGTTCCGTAAACTTTTTTTGCGTCTCTCGTTTCTGCTCTTGAATAAAAGAACCTTTATAATAAGACAAAAAACATTGACAAACACGCCTTTGATCTGAAATCACCTCAGCCATATGTTCAATATCAATAGCCTGGTTTGAACCCCTGCTGTTATTCTAATCATTTGGTGACCTGATAGATACAGAAGGCGTTTGCATTTCACCTGAGCCCTTCCTCTTCGGATCGGTAGAATGTAAAGAATTTATCTTGTCAGATTATATGACCTGACTGTGTCATTAGTTGCTTCTGAGTCTGAAGGAAACCATAGCCTGTGAAAATGGCAGAATCGAATACAAAGACGGAGTTGACTGTTAGTAATCATTAAGATTCTGCCTCGCATTTTGTTATTTGAAATATGCTTTTTTTTTTGTGCGTGTGTTCCCCAGACCTTACAGTCCTAGATTGTTGTTCTTGCGTCTAGAAGCTTTGGAATTCCCGGGGTGTGTTTTGTATTTGGTTGTCTGTCGTTTCTGGCCTCTATTATTTATTTAAGCAGTGGTTCTCAATTGATTTTTGCTTCAGTTTTCTGTATGTCGCGCTTTTGCACCCGTCGCCGTTAACAGCTTTGTTTATGGAAATCTTGCGTTTCGCTGGCCAGATCTAAAAATCTAATATCCTTGCAGATTTTTTAATTTCCTCAGTACTCTCAAGGTATTTGCCACCTTAATGAAGCACATATGAAAACTTCAATACAGAAATAATAGTGGCTAATAATGGAAGTTCAAGTTTTTATTGTTGATCCGAATTCCGGGCCTGAGCCTTTCTCCAAATGCAGTTGTCAAACAGTGAAAGTGTCCGATTATAGAGACGAAACCGCTGCCAGAAGAAATCCAAGAGGGTTCATCTGTATCTCATTACAGAGAATGCCGTTTTAGCTTCTTTCTGGTAGATGTTTTCTGTCGAGATCAGTACTGAGTCGACCGATTCGAATTCTTGGGGGATTGAACGTTTAGGAAAGATTGCGCTTATTGTCTAATCTGTGTTGGTGGTCATCTTTGACCAAAAAAAGGCATGATTAGCTTAGTTTTTCAGCTTGGCTCATTTGTCTGCTTTGTGCATGGCGGTATATAAGCTTTGTTTTGTGATTAATTTTCACTTTCAGGATCTGCGTATTAGAACTGAATATCTTAAGAGCCTCTAGCGGCTCTTACTATACTTTGCCCTCCAGTCAGCATTGGCCTATGGGATGACATACAATATCTGCGCTCGTATGTTGTTGCAGCTGCTTATGCTATGTACTCTATGTTCAGACGTTTAGCGCACTTTGTGTGTGATTTTGAAGGAAGTATGCTCACCAAGGCATTGCTTATTTGAATAAACAATACAAAAGTGCACATTGCACATCTAGTTTTCTGTGTCACACGATGCTTCTCGAAATCATACTAATATGCTTATTCGGTGTGCAAGAACCACCTCTTATTATTATTTACGGTGAAAATGGTTGTGCGGTATTTCAGGGTTCTTTGATGAATAGAAAGTTCAAACAAGCTACGCTTATTCACTCAGTTTAAAATAGTTTTAATAGAGGTAGATGGGGTCAGGTAGTAAAACATGAAAAAAATAACCACTATAGCCACAAAATAGTACATTTTGAAACCAGTACAGAAGAATCGAACTAACGTAAAGCCAATCTTTCAGAGTTATATTTTAATTTGTATTGAACTCTGAACACTCCTTAAGACCAAGGAAAAAAAGCTGCGTTTAGGCAAATAAAGGGAAAATGATCTGTACCGAGTTGTACTGGGAGAAACGGGTCAAGAGAGTCCCATTCGCCACCTTTTAGTAATCAAAGAGCTCCATGGTTACGCAGATCCCAGGAAGCCCAATTCTCCCAATGGAGGCTGTAGGTTTCAATGTTTTCCAGACATGCGAAGGATTGTGCTGATGTGGAATCAATAGAAATCGAATATAAACCCGGTCTATTCCAGTATAGTCAGCTTGGAGTATTGAGCACTTGGAGACTCTAGAAGTGCTTTTCCAGTTCTACCGAGTGTCTCCGTCAGTGACGGATATCACATGAGTCTCCTGGGCCTCTTGCTTTTTTAATAAAAGCGGCCAGGCAGACAGAAACTGCGGCCATGTTCTCTGATTCAGCACATACTTGAGGAAACTCCAGCCTTTTATATTCAACTGGTTAGAAGTAGCTCTCAAACAAGACCGTTCTCATGAACATCCATCGATTGCCCAGAAATGCCAGCTATTTTGTTTTTCGCTCACGGAAGAGCTGCTTGTTACTGCTGAATCGCATGTACAGCGTGCCGTTTCAGTTTTGAACAATGAAGAACATGGTCAGTTTGATTGATTTGGTTTTAGCAGTCAGCAGAAGTATGTCCTAGTAGTTTGTTTATGGAAAGAAACACTCACATTTCAGAAAGTGTTTTGTCCAGATTCTTTTGCAGCGCTGTGGAAAACCACACAGATTGCTTGGCCCTCAAATTTTGCCGTGCAATGGTTTTTGTGTATTAAACAAAATATTGAGATTCGGGTTTTTGTCTCCACGAATGTAACATGATTAAAATTTAGCTTTAGGAAGACACTTGTGAGTAAAAGTCCTTGCCACAGTTCACCATGCCCGAAAGAGTCTAAACAAGAGACTTGCTGTTGCTCTACAGTAAAGGCATTATGTAATTTCTCAGAAAAAGAAAAACTAGTGGGCCTGTCAGCTGTAACCAAAGATTGAAAGTGCCTCATTAGTGTAGACCTGAGGATGCCTGACATGTGCAGGAAGTGCACCGTGTTTCCTTTTAGACGGCATGTGTGTAAGTACTTTCAAGTCTATTAGCGAGGCTCTGCTCTTTGTTGTTGTACCCCTGCCAATGACCTGACTCTTCCCTTTCTGTGTGACGTCATATCTGTTATCTACCCTGTGGTTGTCAATGCAAGTTCAGTTTTGCAGAATTACAAATAAAAAAAAAAAGTGCTGTCAAATGATTAATTGCGATTAATCTCGTTCAGAATAAAAGTTTGTTTACATAATGTGTACTGTGTATATTTATTATGTGTGTGTGTGTGTGTGTATGTGTGTATATGTGTATATACATATATACATATATACAAGTATACGCACATGCATGTGTATATTTAAGAAAAAGGGGTGATAAAACACTTTTATAATGATGTGACAAAAATATGAAATGGAAGCAGGGTATTCAACAATAAAAATGTTTATGCATGTTTATGCAGGAAGCACAGCTTTTCTCTGCGCTCATTTTCTCTGGGAAAAAGGTATATAAGTTCTGTTAAAAAAAGTTAATATCGGTGCCCTATCGCTGGAATATTTGCCAATACCAATATATATGCTCAAAGTGGCCGATTAAAATCTGCACAATTATATATTGCTCAGAATTTGGCTATAGGTAATGCACCCCTTCAAAAACATTACCAACATTGAACTCTTTAATTTAATTCAAGTTAATGGAAAAAAAAAAGCTCTTTAAAAGATACTTGAACTGCTAGGTTTCCCATTGACCAGTCCAGTGCTGTAGAAATATCTCTGTGCTTCATTCCCTCTGTTATTTGTTGACAGCCAGCTGTACGCACTGGAACAATAGGCCTCAGGTGTCTACATTGAAACTGGGTCATCAGCTGTGCGGCTGGATGTGTCCGTCGGTAACCTCTTGCGCAGGCAGGGCCTAGTGTTCTTCATGCAAACATACACCTCTTTGTAAGAGCACACATCTGCAGTTTTAATGGTAATGTGCGTCTGGCCAGTTTCCTGTGAGGACTCGAGCACTTTGCAGGCTGTCGCTGCCATTGCCGCTAGTTTCTGGCTCATCTATACAGTCAGTTATGGTGACTGGAGAGATTATCGCGAATTTGAAAGGCAGTGCCTACTGGGAACGTTTATGGTTATCGAGATGGTGATAGGAAAATCCAGGACTTTTCTTTTTTTGATTATCAAGTAAAATGTTCTTAGTAGATGATGAACTTGTTAAATAGAACAGACGGCCTGGTTATTCATGTAGCATCTGACTTCAAAGTTCAGATTCTGTATAATAAATGAGATTGGAAAGATTGTCAGTCTTTACAGGTTTTTATTGCCTTTTTTTGTCTTTGAAACAAGCGTTGAGTGAGTGGCCATTTCTTTGTTCATTGTCATCAGTCAAAATGCCCATGTTTGAGTTTGAAGTATTTTAATGAAGACAAGATTGAAATTTTTTTTTTTTCATCCACTGGTTTAATCTCCCCAAGATTTTCAACATTGTCCTCAGCTGACTGGAATGTGCTCAGCAGAGAATTCTTACCGTAATATGACTATATTTAGTCTTTGGGTGTGGGTTTGGATCTGGGAAGATTTTATCTCCTTTATCTTGCAGAATATGTGTTGAAAATTGCCTTTAATAAGGCTTGTTTTATGGTCCTCTTGACTTACAATGTATCAGGCCACTTCCTCCTGGGAAGCCAAAATACTCATTCAAATGCCCTTTGATCGGTCTGCCATGATGTAAATGTACAAAGCTTCAGTTTTTCATCTCTAGATGTTCACACATTAGAATGAAAGATTCTGGGCTGCATTCAAACTATTAAAGGGGTTATGCTTTATTGTGAAAACACTTAAACTTTCACGAAATTCTTATTCTGTTTTGCAACAATTTTGAGGGAGGCAACTGCAGCACTTCCATGAAGTCTACAATCCAAAATTGTGCAAATGTCGCTTTTTAGGTTTTGACATAACCTGCATCAAACTGCATTTCACACTTTAGATTGCAGAATCCATTTTACAGTGGTCGTTGTATGAAAACAGGATTCACTGAAATGTCTTTATATGTAAAATAGTACACCTGTGCATCGTATAATGCAATGGACAAATATTGACATATGGTGGACTTTGCTTAGCTTAGCTTGATATTGCATTGTAAATATTACCCTGATGTCATGACTTGAAATTCAGATGCTTCAAGTCACTTCAAGAATTTGTTAGAAAATGTAAAATATTTGGATATGCAGGACCCTGTAGCCCATTCTAGTGTTTTTAGGTCACAAAATGCATATTAAGCAGTATGGGAAACCAATGATTAAGTCATTGAATCAATGCTTCAGTCACGTTAGATTGATAAAGCAGACCTCTGCGCTTTGTCTTCCTCTGGGTATGGCAAGGAAGCGGAAGGCACGGCTTAGTTTTGCATTTTAACAGCCTGTCCAGGATCTTCTGTGGGTCACATCCCCCTTGTGGAATCAACCTGTCAGAGGTTTGTCAAATTAAGCTCTCTGCTCTCTGAGTCTTTCTGGTTGAGCTCTAAAGATAAGGGAATATGATGAATCGATGTCTGCTGCTAATAAATAAGGAATTTTTCTACTTAAGTTTGAAATTCACACCAGTGGTAAGAATAGTTGCCCATGTTTTTCTTAATATGTGACTTTCTTACTATATTGAAGGTATAGTTCGCCAAACACAAAAGAAGAATTCCCAAAAACTCTGCTGGCTGCTTTTTTCCGTGCGCATACAGTAGATGTTAACTAAAGCACAATTAAATGATTATTGAAAGTGATTCAACTGTATTTCACATCTTTCACATCTGCCCTAGCTGCATTTCACAAGATTATTAGAGAATTAAATGACTCTGATCTGTTGGAGTGATCACAGTGGAGCCAGTTTTCTTAATCGTGACTTTTGTACTGCAAATACGTTTAAGCACCGTCACTATCTGTCATGCGATTCTGTTCCCCTTTCAGGCTGGACCTTATGGTAAAACTAAGGACATTATTAACCGTCTTTATATTTAGTCATTAACTTTAGCTTGCGGTTACGGTAAAGGTTGTTAGTTTTCAACACGCGCTTGTTGTGTTCGGCCAATCACAATGCACTGTGTCAGCTGGCCAATCAGAGCAGACTGCACTTGTTGGGAGGAGGGGCTTTGTAGAAACATTTGAGGGAGGCGGGCAAAGAGGAACTACAATATACAGTATTAAAAAAAAACATGTCAACTTATTCTGTTACACCAAATACACAAAATAATGATCTTTAAAATAGCATCATATTACCCCTTCAAGAAGACTTAATATACAATGTGTGACTATCATGGTCCCCTGTTATGATATCTGGCCTGATATGAAAGGTCTATTCATGCTATTTCAGCAGATGTCACATTTGCCTTCGCTCAGGATCTTGACAGTGTACATTTCTATCTAGGGAACATTCTCGTCTTAATGTAGACACCAGTGAGAAACTAGCAGGAAGCAATGGAATGCTCTCTTTAAAAGCCACGAACACCAGACAAGAATGCTGCGGTAGTTCGATATAATTGTTTGCAGCTCTTTCCCTTAAAAGTTGCCAGATTGCATACAAACATGCAGCACGGACCTTCACTGGGCATGTGCCGTGAAGAGTTGTGGAAATTTTTAAATGCACGCAACTCGGCGTCTTAGTCAGTCTGTTATTAAGTCCATTAATCACTCACAATCTTTGTGAGTGGTGCTAATAGAATTAACTGTAAGTTCAGTGTTGGTTCTGTTTTTTGCATGTCGAGGCTTGCGTATTAGTGAAGTTCATTGACCCTGTGAGTTTTGGGTGGTGCTGGTGTGCCTTTATTGTGCGTTCAGACAGGGCCTGTTTACTAACAATGGTGTACTAAGCCCCATCTCTAAACGCTCACCTCGTGCACTTGGTAAAACGCATTGTTGGCTTTTAATTGGCTGATAGTTGCTACACAAAAGCTCTTTCTCGTCATACAAAGGTCCCACCTTTCTGTTTCAACTCCGCGATACAACTGAAATTTCTTAGTTGTTTACTTCCTCGCAATCGTCGAAGTTCACAAAAGTTAGCGAGATACGGATGGCACTGACATTTTTTTTTGTCTCGTAAGTGACGTGAATCCATGGTAAACGTATTCTTTTTAAACTTTTCCTATCTGTCACAGAGTCAGCGGCTGCTAAGTGAAATCTCGTGCTGGAATGGAGGATGTCAAAAGCCAGTTGCTAGCAGTGACGGTTGAATGTTTTCAGATAAAAAGAGTTTGTCAGGCCCGCTATATATCAAGCTAATGAGAGCTTCCCTTGGAGAGGTGGAAGCATGCCTTTAGTCCGAGCTTTGGCTTTCACTTTTCAAAGATGGATGATGGTTAAACAGTCACTGAGTCTAACCTCTACAGGGAATGGAAAAGTTCAACTTTTGCTTTAAGCTGCAGGAGGGACCATCATTTGACTTATGCTAATAGCTTTCTTAGGATGTTTGGCTGCTGCTTTGAGCAACTGATTGAATGCGTTTTTTTTTTTTTTTGGATGTCAAGAGTTTGCGGGATCTGCTTGTTTGCTCACTAGGGGGCACTTAACTTGTAGTGATTATTGTCGCTTTGATTGCACAGATGTTATTTAAACCAAACTAAGCTAGACAAATGATGTTTCTGAGTTAAACTGAAAATTTAACCAGATCTTGTTCTTTCCATATTTAGTATTTTCAGTATTTAGTTGTTGTGTCTAAATGTCTTTTCAAAATAACGATAATATTCAATGTTTAAGTGTTATTTTTAAAATCTAGCCAATAACTGATACATGTTTATATCTTTTTTAGGAATATTTTTAGTACAAATGCAAATCTCTCTATTTTTTTTTGAAAAAGGTTTACCATCTCAACACAACCACAGCCCTCCAGTTGTAAGTTCACCATTTTGGCTGCTTGATTTCCATCTCGTCTCTTTGGTGTGGCTTTTTGTTTAGTGGGAGGCCAGTCGCTCTTGCACTGACCCGTGCAGGGGGGCCGTAAATCAATCCACCAGTTAAACTTCAAACTCCATGGAAATCCTCCTCCCAAGATTCCGTCCGCACACGCGTTGCACACAAGCCAAAGCCGATGATCTTTTGTTTTAACTAAACCTGAGAGGCTGTGCATAACCTCTGACAGAATCTTAAATATGTTGTCATTTTCAAAAGCTTTTATTTTGTATTCGTTCTGCTCTTATCTATCGTTGTCAGCAGTTGTGTTTGTTAGAAATCTTTGCTGGAAACCATAATATTTTCCCTTCGGACTGGCCAGTGTTTCGCTAATTCTTGGGAACGTCTCGTTCTCCGGTTACACAGAAGTGTGGTGTTAGCTTGCGGCCTGTCTCACTCTCACTGATATGCCTGAGCTGGTTTTGTTTGTTAGTTGGCATGGAGACTTCGGATGTACGACAACTGTCTGCTGAGAGATGTGCGATTTTATAATGTGAATTATAAAATTGTTATATAATATATTACATAATATTTAACTAAAGGTACGTTACATAAAGTGGCGTGTTTTTTTGTTTTTGTTTTTTCTAATCTACATAAAATCTACATTTAACTATTTAATTTATACACATTTTAGTTTAGATGTTCAATTTTGGGCCCACACTTTCCATTATGTTTTACTCAAACATGAAGGTGCGGAGCTTGGAACATTTAACACATTTTAATTTGCTGATAGTTACTAATAAATATCCTAAAAAAACTGTTCTAATTTTTCTTGCTTGAAATAGCAACATGGTATTTCTATATTTTTAGAAGTCGCGTCTGGTTCATAGTACTGTAACTCCATCTACAGCTTTATTTTTGTGCTTGTTTGAAAATACTGACCACCATGAGCTTGGTAAACAACGACATCAAAACCCTGAAGTAGTCGCTCTCTTGGCAGTGTGTGTGCTCTGTGTTGCGGTGTGTGTTCTGCAAAGACTAAATATCCTCTTAAATAGGGGTTAGAGTTACTTGAGCTTCACCACCACAAGTATTTGTAATGGTTGATACAGGACTTTACTATGGCAACGCATGAGTGTCATGAGCATTTTTATTATAAAATGTGGTGTTTTTTTTGTTTTCATGGTGCCTCTGGAGCGCAGATCTTATTGGAAAAGGTAAAGGTTACATAAACCATGTTTCTTTCAATGCGCAAGTCAGATGGTTAGTTCATGTTATTTTCTGTGGGTTGTGTCTTTTCTCTCTGAATGGAGAAAAGCTTGACTTGTTTGCACTACAAAGCCTATCCAAATTTCCCAAGGGGATGTTCCACAGGGAGAGCAACACATGCTACATCCTGTTCATGTCACAGGGGCAAGAGGGCCCTCTCAACCCTTCAACACAAATGCGGTGCAACTCTGGCATCTTTCACAGGCCTTGAGATTGACACCCCTGCCATTTCGGCAAGCTCCCGCAAATTAACGCAAGGCCCTGTTGCGCGGATTGTTCATGCATTCCTTCAGCATGACTCTGGCATGCACATTTAAACTGCTAGTTCTCTGTGCCTGTTGTAGCCATTCAAATGAAAACCCTTGGCTATGTTCGGAATGAAGTGCTGACTTACTGCATACCGAGTATTATATTTTGAATATTTTTTTAAATGCCATTTGAAGCTGTATGCATTATGCAGTTAACGTTTTATTCTTTGCAAACTTGTGCAATTGTATTATGTGCGGGAAAATGACCAAAACCAGTACTTGTCACATGCAGCATACTTGCATACAGCCGTCCTTAGTGTCCCTTCTCCTGGAAGGCCACCTTCCAGTAAAGTTTAGCTCTAGCCATAAACACACCTGAACCTGCTAATCAAGGTGTTCAGGATTACTATAAACTTCCAGGCAGGTGTGTTTGTGCTAAACTCTGCAGGAAGGTTGCCCTTTGGGAGCCGAAATGGACACCCCTGCCATAAAGTCATGAATGGTATGGTGGTGTGCTATTCTGAACAGAGTTGAGTGGCTCCTGCAATTTCCGTGGGGGACAAAATTGACAGAAAGGGAAATAACAATATTTGTTCTATGTTTCACACTTTAGGCGTTGACGGCAACTAGACATGATGAATGAGACGCAGGCTAAATCGCCTTATCCTGTAATCCTATTGAAACCTCTCACTTGCTTCCAGACGTCTATGCTTATCACAGCACAGATAGACCAGGAAGAACCTTTTGTTGCGGCTGTCCATATGCTATTTCCTTATTATCTTTTGCGACTGGATCATTCAGGAAGTTTTTAAGCTGTGGGCTGTTGGTTTTCTCCGCCACTCTGGATAATATTTAGTTAAGAATTCTAGAATTATAAAGAAGCGATAGGGAAAAATACACTGCATGCTTTACATTTCATAACAATTGTGCAGTCCGGTTATTTTCAGCAATATTGAATGAATTCTGTAGTTGATTACAGTGTTTTATTTGGACTTTTGAAAGCTTATAGCTATGAGGTGAAGGGGACACAGGATTCTGAGAGGCCGGGCTGTGTTGACTCAGACTAAACAAACAGGTGTCTGGCCCTGGCTGCCAGTTGAGGCCAACTTGGCTTCTACTGGGGCCTGACAGAGGAAATTTAATTTCTCATGCCCCTTAGAGCATACAAGGACACTCCAGAGGTGAACAATGGCTTATATGCAAGTTTATACATGTTGATATGAAATTTTTAGTGTAAGATTCTTGCTTTGCGCTAGCTCTACAGTTTTTCAGTGTCTTGTTAATGTGCCAAGAGTACATTTATTAAAAAGAGTAGATATGTTGTCTAGGCACAGTTTTTTTTATCATTTCTATATCAGTTGTGTTTTTGGGCTTATTCAAAATCATTATTCATATTCAAATTAAACATGAGATTGTTGACTTTGGTTTGTTTCCTCAGGCCCTTTTTCATATAATCACATGGACCTGTTCTCATCCCCTCCACTGTGACTTTGCTCTGCTGCAGTCAAAGCAGTGACTCAGAACATTGCCCCCTCTCTTGGTTTGAACTTGATGACCCTTTGTTTGGGAATGCTGTCGTTTCTTCCATGTCGACAAACGACAAAACCACATTTTCACCGCTGCTCATAAAACAAATGTCGACCGTGATTCCAGAACGACTGTGGTCTCTAAGCCGATGAACCTTGTGCTTCCCCCCCTCAACATTCCCACTCAAATGTACATGATTTGCACATCAACATTTTGTACTCTAAACTGTATTTGAGCTAGAGTAGTGCTTCCTTGCTTTTCCTCTTCTCTTTTGGGAGCACTCTAATCCAAAAATATGAGGTGTAATTATGATGTTTACAAAAATATAGTCTGCGTAACTAGAGATGTTTACTGTGTGAATTGTGATATATGAGCAAGAAGAGTAGCCCATGTCAACCTCCATTCTGGTACCACAAAGATGTTTAGGAGCTATTGTGTGGAGGAGAGGTCTTGATCTATGTGTCTGGGTCTTGACAAGACTCACAGCACCGGGTCTAGACCTTCCATCATTTACCTTCAAGTTATTTTTTCATATATATTGTTTCATATGCACCTTTGATCTTGAAGTTACTAAGATCAAGTTGCTTATGAAACCCAATAACTTGAAGGGTAAACACTGTCCTCCTTCATATGTACATATTTCAAGACAAACATAATTCCTCCTAACAGTCAAAATGGTTCTGGTTTGGGCCATGGCCTAATTTTTGACTCAAGCTAGTTTGGACCAAAGTGGGAATCAAGACCAAACCCTGCAAGACCCTGAGAATCCCAAACCCTCTAAGCGGCAAGTTAGGAAGACCTTTAGTTTAGTTTTCATAACCTAAAGGATTTCTGCAAAACATTTCATTGCAATTTGACATGGGTCTAATCCCCATGGTTGAGACCTTGTATCCAATAACCAGTCTACCAACTGAATGCATTTTAATAGAGATAATACTGTATTGCAGCATTAATTTGAAATGCAGAGGAACTTTGTACTGTGGCTGAGAGTCAGTTGACTGTGGTCTTGAGAAGTCAAGGGTGTCTAATCCTGTTCCTGGAGGCCCAATGTCCTGCATATTTTAACTCCAACCAGCTCCAACTTTCTTGTCTGGCAGTTTCTAGTAAATCTGAAGTCATTGATTAGCTAGTTTAGGTGTTTAATTAGGAATGGAGCTAGATGAAAAAGGATTGGGCACCCCTACCCTAAACCAAGAACTAGAGCCCTGTTCACACAAACGCTGTTATTTTCAAAACTGCTGATTTTTCTATGCGGTTTGGCCATTTGTACACACGCAAATGCAGCACTAGATCACTGAAACCGAACAATTTTGAAAACTCCTGCCAGGGTGAAGATTTTCAAAAGCTCCAGTTGCAGTGTTATCATGTAGACAACGAAACCTTAGTTTTTCGTTTGTGACATTGGAGCCTGCGCTGTTATCTCCGCTTACTGGAAACTTCTTCAGGCTTCTGATTTGCCAACATGGCTTTACGATTGATGCTACATCGCCACCTTGTTGGTTTGGAATGCTGTTGACAGTGCTTCTAAGCATGCGATTGTGTTTTGTATGTGTGTATATCAGCCATCTTTATTTAACTAGGAATGGAATAAAATCTCTTGTCCAGGAGTATACATAAGAATACTCAAGACCACAAAATCAAGCAAAATATTGCTTTAGTAATGTTTCAACAGTTTGCACTTTATGATTCAAAATAAATATTTGGTGTAATAAAAAATTTCACTTCTGAGACCATCTGTGTTTCATTTTTGTTTTGTAAGTGTTGTGTTTAGTCTTGTGTGCATCTATTGTGTTAGATATAGTGAGTGGGCTTAGCTCAAGAGGATGAAATTAGTGGTTATAATTAGAACCAGCTGATTATCCGTTTACCCCATCCTGTTGAGCTTCAACAGTAGCCTTTTTATTCAGCTAAAAGAACAAGAGAACTCGCCTGAAGTAAGAGGCTGTGACCCCTCTCATAATGTCCAGCCCTGTCCCCACCCTGCCGCCCACCCCTGACTTGCTGTCAATATGTTGTCCTTGTTTTAGATTCCTACTTCCTGTCTGTTACTGCCTGTCTCGCATGTGTAGGATAGTGGGGCTTTTGTGGGGGTTTATGGGTTCTCAAAAAAGCCCAAATGTGGTGCTTGAGTTTCAGCGGTGCCAGAATGCAGGCCAAGGCACACAAACTGCGGCCCTCTCTCTAGCCTCTAGACATGAATCTGTTGAGGGTAACCACTGGCTTGCTGACTCTGCAGTGTGCTGGTTCAGTAGGTCCATCTAGGAGGCCTCATATCAAAGCTACGTTCAGGTTTTATGCATGCCCGACCACTTCGCGTCAATCTTTGTAACAGCATGCCCCCTACATGACTGCCCTCTTCTCCACGCTTAGCCAGGTTCTCAGCATCCACAGTGCCGTCTGGCTTAGGATAGGTCATCACCTCTCTCTCCACCGTAGATCTAGCTGATTAGCTGAGATTTGGAAGTGGATCAGCTGGCTAAATGGTTGGTGTTGGTTTTGGGGCAGGGGTACTTGGTGAATCAGCATGAGTGGAAAAAGCAGCAGGTGGGATGTCTGATCTCTTCCTGCAGAATAGGGAGGGCAAAGGTATTCTGGGAATTCCATCGACACAGGAGTCGTAGAGGGGTTCAAGTAAAGTAGCCTGGCATCGTATTAGCAGAGAAGAAGAGATTAGTCAGTTGTCTAGTTTAACACCTAAGCTCTCTTCCAAAACCTAGTATGCCACCTCATCGTCTACTGTCTGTATACTGCATACTGACTGAGTTAATACTCACTTGTGTGTAGCATTTACATGGCCTTATCATAAAGGGCAGAAGACTTTGGCTATAATGCTCAGTTGATTCCAGGTATGTTGCCAAGCTAATGACTCTTATTTGAGCACAAAAACAGAGACTATACTGAGTGGAGTTTAAATCAAAACTGAAGTTAGCATATTGCTAAGCTAATGCCTAAATAATATTAACTATAGTTAAAAGAAATATTGTGCAGTATTTTTAGTTTGATATAACTGGTATTGGTACTTCGCAGCATTGAGGAAAATATGCTTATTCAACTTATCCACCATGTTGGATAGGGCAGTCCATTTAGAAATTGCCTCATCAATTAAAATGCATAAAAAATGATTTGATTTTGTAATCTTTAAAGCTTCCTCAAAAACCTAACTGTTATTCTGTTAGTGGTTTTCAGTCTGATTTCTGCTTTCTTTTTTAAAGAGAACTGAAATTCTGTTCTCTGTTCCATAAAACCTAGTGAGCTCACAGAGACTATCCACATTTTCGCCATGAAGGTCGTTCAACAAGGTAGGCAACTTTATTTGTGCAAGGATGTGTCATTTTATTTATCTTTTAGACCGCATTGAATGTATCCTTTACAAAACAAATTAGTCTCAGAATGCGTTGTGATGAGTTCAGCAAAGAGAGATATAAAGTTTTGGTATGTGTAAAAGTGACCGTTTTCGTCTGAAAGGAATTGTTATGCTAACAGTAACGAATTGTTACTTTAGCAACATATTAATAGAAAACTCCTTTGAAATATATTGCAGCCCAACTTTAGAAGGTTAGTCAGGAACAGAATGTTAGTCAGGGCAGTGGTGTGCTTGAAAATGTCTGTGTTGGGTGTGTGTGTATGTGTTGTTCCTGTGTGTCCAGGTTAGGAGTGGGGCCTCAGATAACCACAAGGACTCCTAAAGGCTAATACCTCACTCGGGGCAGATAGCGGAACAATAGCTGGGGGCGGTTTATCATCCTTAGTGAACAGAAGGCGGAGGCGGTGTTAACACTCCAATGTCACTTGTTTGCCAGCCCTCTGTATTTAGGGGCTGCTCCTGCCGTCACATTAAAAGAGATGATTTGTCACTTTGTCACGTGATTTTACTGTGCTAAGTGTTTTTTTTTTTTTTTTTTTTTTTAAATCAGCTGAGATTTGGGTGTTGTCTGAATCTCTCTGATAGTGGTTGAGTTTGCAGTGTGTTGTGGGTTAAGTGCTGTGGTTTTGCCTCTCATGCCTGGGTGAAGCGTTACACCCTCTTGCAGCTTGCAGGTGGTCAATGTGCTTTGCGGCCAGCCACAAGATTCCACCTAGTGGCATATACTCTGGCACCAGAACCTCTGTTTCTATGTTTGCGTGGAGCAAAAATGGATGGAGTGAGGAAAAAATCCTCTCTGCTTTTCTTTATTGAAAAATAATCCGATTTTTGTGGTATAGTGCATTGTTGTGCAATTGTGAGTACTTATATGTTGCAAAGGTTTTGTTATTTAGGTGAATAGCATATGAGAATTCACTGCGACATATGAGAATTCCATCCAAAAATGGATGAAATGAGAAAGAAACTCCTCTCTGCTTTTCCTTTATTGAAAATAATAGCATCCTGAAACGTATATCTCCTCACAATTTCACTACATTGTGCAATATGCCACAAAAATCTGATTTATTTGTTTATTTTTTTAATTTGCAAGGCATTAAAGAAACATGGTGATCAGTGAACACCTCAGGCTATCTCTATTGTTGAGTCCTGAAAACAGATGCAAATAATGGATTTCCTGTTATTTATTAGCTGTTGTAAAATTTTTACTGAAGCTTTTTAATGGAAGGACCCGGAAGGGGGTGACCATTATGAATGCAGGCAAGCTAATGTGCTCCTAATAGTTACTAGGGTCACAGGTTTGTCTGTTAAAAGCCCCAGCTGATCTGCATCGTGTGTTTAGAAGCTAGTTTGTATTTGTACATAATCAATGAAATGAAAAACACTGAACATTAATTTTTAGAAATGTCATGTTTCTAACAGTCTCTTCTCTCTTTCTTTTCCGCAGTGGCCAGTGCCATGAAACTGAATCCACAGCAAGCCCCATTATATGTAAGTATTTCGTCTTTTTATGTTTGTTTGTTTCATTCATTTAGCATGCTAAGCATCTTTAAGGGGTTGCATCTTTAAATGAAATCTAAAAAAAATGCATGTGAAGTAGTCAGTTTTGGTTTTTTGTTTGACCAGCTAGTTGACCACACTGACCTATCCCTAGTTGATGGAAACATCTAATAGAATGTTGTTATGCAGAGGCCTGCTCAAATTCTTCACGTTAGGCTGAATCAGCGTGTTCTAGTCTTCGGCCAGGGGGGAAGGGTGCTGGGTAATTATGTTTTTCTTTTGTTTGGTGCTGACCTTTTTAATTAGACTTGCTTTAGGCATAATAAGCCCACATGTCAGCAGGATGTCTAACCGAAGACACCACAGTACTTTTAAATCGGTAAGGACCAGAACGGTTTACTAAAATAAACCACACCACTTGAACAAATCAGGCCATGTAGATTACTCTGGTTTTGTGAATCCATGTTAATATCAACATCATGTCATGCATGTGACTTTGTTGACTGGTGATCTCGTTCAGGGATGCAATCAAACGGACACATGGGGTATATAATTTAGTTTCTGGCGTACCTGCTAATTCTTCTATAAATATTTGTTAATTGCTGTATATTTTATGCTTGTACTGATATAAATTCCTGTCAAGTGATGATTTTATCAACAAGTCTTTCGCAAATTATTAACCCTACCTGCATACCCCAGGAACACTTTAACATCCAGGGACTAATTCTCACTATTAACTGTTTTTTTTATTAGCATGCATATTATTAACATATTGACCATTTATTAGTGCTTATAAAGCTCATATTCTGAATGATCATGCTCTACATCACTAATACTACCCAATAGCTACATTTCGCAGTTATGCGTCCTTTGTCATGAACTACGAAGCATGTCAAAGATGGTGCTATGATTCGCCATAAATGAAGCACACAGCTGTGGCTCGGCGCATTTGCTGTGTTCGTGTGCATTAGCATGTGTGCGGTTAAAGCCACACGTGCGGTTTTTCCATGGTTTTTAGCATTTGCAGGTGGCTGGCTTGATGAAGCACATTGTACTGTTTGTTCTCAGAACGTCTTGAAGTCACAAATGTCCTCAGGTTCCTTTTAATATTTTAATATAGATTTCAAACTCTGAAATTTTGTTAAATGGAAACCAAGTGTGTAAATGAACACTATAAAATTCTAACATCTGTTGTAGTTCTTTTCGCAAACTAGCATGTACATTAATTTTCTCTTGTTGACTCCTTTGAGTGCTACTTCTTAGCTAACCTCATTTTGTAGCACTTTTTTTTTGCCTACGTAACATCTACAACCCCCCAAAACAAACAAAATAAAACTAAATCTAGATTAATTTGAAAGTTTTAGCTACATGACAATTACAAAATCTTGAATCAAATTGTTTACTACATGACATCTACAAAAAACAAAACAAAAACTAGACTAAACTAGTCTTTTTCCGTTTTTAATGATTGTGGCTTGAGGAAGGTCAGAGCTTTTGGTTTATGAGTTAGCAGGTGCAGCGACTGAGTACTTAGAAGCTAACGTGAAGGAGCGCCCTCTGTTCAGCACATGACGCGGGCTAATTTGCTTTCCTTAATTATAAACAGAGGAATGGCGGTTTTGGGTTCCCGAAGAAGCAAAGACATGTCATGAAACGTAAGCTGCACTTTGAAGCTTGCTTTTGCACCGAGTCTTGGTCTTAACTTGTTCTGCTAAACGCAAGTAGCTAAAAGATGCACGGTGGTCTCTCACTCCCACAGTTCTCTAAGACGAGGCAGCTTACCGAGTGTTGTTTTAAGCACAGGGCGAAAAGGCCAGGCACTCCTCCTTTGGCACATTGACTTGCGAGATCCTGAAATAGACCAACGAACAACCAAAGTATCAACAGTACTTTGAGAACCCCTATGAGCCCGCTTCAGGTGCCAAAAATGCTTCCTGAAAAGATGGATCCTATATTCAGCTAAGCCAAAAGATTCTGATGAAGATAAACCGGATTCAGGGTATTTTAGATCTTTTGCTTCGAAAATCTACCAAGGATTAACACACATCGGCCTTAAAATATCTCCAGGCCTGTATGCGGCATTAACGATTTGATGGATTGAAAAATCAGCCTTGAATCCTGAAAACCGTAATCCTGTTTGTTTATAAAACAAAAGTGACCCAATAAGCACAAAGACCTGTATCGCTGAATCTGAATCTCGGTGTCTTATGGACACAGTTGACACAGTCACCAGGGTGGTCTTTGTTTCATTTGTTTATGCTCTCTCCTTTGGCACTTTTCCTGGTCCAGCACCTGCTATCCATATTGGGCCGCTGTAGTCTAAAAGTGGCCCGTGACTGACTTGTGCATGTTAGCAGTAAAAATAAAAGATATTTACAACCAAAGAATGTTTCTGGCTTCTAATATGAAGATAGCTTCCATCAGTAACATATTTCTAGAGGCCTTTGTATGCATCATCAACAAAGTTCGGGCTTGGTTAGCCTCGGGAGGCGCATTTTATGCATGTCGCTTAGATCAAAGGGTCACCATAACTGCTTCTCATGCGAGTTGGACATATGACCTGGTCGTAAAAAGCCCTTCCCACAACCAGCGAGGTAACCAACCTATTTCTTGCGATGCAGTTTGTTCGCTTGATGCCTTGCCTTGCTTTCTACCTTCACCTTCTTCTGTAGTTGTCATCGCAGCATCAGTAATAGGAAATTAGTTTTGTGATAACAAGTGCTGGTAGAACGTTGGCAATGTAAGTTTAGAGCCTAAGGTTATTTTTGTTGGCAACATTTTTGTTTGTCAAAGTTCGTCTTTCACTTTTTAGAAGGACAGTTCGCCCAAAAACTTTGTAGACCCGTATAAGACCTTTGTTGTGGAACACACATTAAGATATTTTTGGTTTAAGTAAATGAACATATCTTTACACTGTGCAGGGTCAGATATATGAACGAAAAACATGTGGGGTTGGAATGGCATGAGGGTAAGTAATTAATGTCAGGATTGTAATTTGGGGTGGAATTTTTTTTTGTGTTTTTATATTTAATTTAAATTAGTTTGACTTGTTAAAAATAATAAAAACAGTAAAAAAAACTTAATTTTTGTTATATGAAATCCTATTGAAGTAATTAATATTATTATTTAGATATTTTTTTTTTTAAAGCATTTAAACTTGATTCAAAATAAATTGGTCCACTGTTGAATGCCAATTAAATATTACTGTATACATTTTAACTACAGAAATGCAGACTTTTCACAGGAGTTAATCTCACTATGAGGATTCAGTCTTGTCTCAGAATCACTCCGCGGCTGTGATCATCATCAGCCAAAAAAAGCAGCTGACTGGCATTTGGCAAGGGCACCATGTGGCTTTTGCAGCCCGGCCAATGAAAACATCTCTCGCAAGGATGTCCCACTGCTTGCGTCACGCTCCGAAGGCCCTGTGTGTCAGACAAAACTTTGTGGCCTAGCGTAGTAGCTAGGTAAATGCAGCGTGGGAATGCTAGCTTTTCACTTTGGTTTTCGATAGTGTAAACAATCCTTCTGCTTAGACAGCCCTGTCAAACTTATGTCAAGCCGCTCTTTCTCGTGTTTATTTTTTTTAATCTTATGGCCCTTCTTTCTCTCTCACTCTTACTGTCGTAGTCTCATTCTCATTCACAAGCGTCCTATAAATAAGTAATGATACCTAAGACGGAGGGTAGACTTTCTTCTTGTCACGCTTGGCAATTTGTTGCTAGTGTCAAGTGTCAGGTGACACACAATTATAAATTACTTGTACAGACAAACTGGGAGTTAGATTCCAGGCCAAACTGTCAGTTTTGTTTTATTTAGTTTTTGTCTGGTTTGTTAGATTGTTGCTTCTTCGTTACATCAAACAGTATAATTTTTGTTATTTATAAGTAAACATGTTTGTAAAAATGACAATTTATTTAATAAATAGGCTGTAAATTGTTTTATTTTTTACGTTTAGTTTTTTTCTTGTTTTTTTTTTCTTGTTTTGCCGTTTTGTTTTTAGTGTTTTTTTCGCTTTTTGTTTCACCTTTCAGCCAAAAGCAGGAGTTGATGATAACAAAACCACAATTCTTTCAAAAGATACATTATAGTAGTCGTCAATACCATAAATAAGAAGTGACATTTAAAGTATGTGAAGGGTAAAAAGCTCACACACACACACACACACACACACACACACACACACACACACACACACACCCACCCTCGACACATGTTGAACTTTTATGACATGTAAAGCTATAATTATGAGGGTGGGGAAAAGCTGATGAATGTTTTTTTTTTTTAAGCATTTGTTGATATGTATATAGGCTGCCGTTCTGTCGCTGCTTTCGTTGTAATGAAATGCATCTCATAATAGACAGGTGTTGATGCCTCCCTGTTGTTTGAGGATCCAGTAATGATGATTTATAGGAGTTAATGCATCGCATTATGTAATTTTCTGCACCCACAGGCTATTTATCAAGACTGCTTTTAGTCTTTTGAGACAACACGAGATTGTCCTTGATTGGCGCACTTCCACCATAATTTAAAATGCAACTGTATTTTTTTTTTTCAGCCTAATATTGACGTATTAAATATGTAAGCAGCAAATGCTTTATATGATCTGTTTTCTTTCTTTTGCTCAGGGTGAGTGTCTGCTGACTGTCCAGCTCTGTGAGGAAGAGTGTGTCGAGGATGAGGAAGATGTAGAGTTTTACCTGCTATTCGCCGGCTCTACCCAGAGACACGTTTCCAGCACTTTGAAAGTCAGCCATGTCACGCTGCAAGCCGTGTGCCCAGGTCAGTGTTTAAAACCCCGACGGTCACACAGCACGTTCTGCGTACAGTATTTTATCACTCCTTGATAATTGTTCGACTTCTTCCTGGAACTAGACGCTCATTACCTGCGGAGATCGACTCATTTACATTCCAGTCGTGCCGGACCTAGTCCAGGCATTGCTTGGCACGTTGTCGCTTTGCCCAATTATTCACCCGCAAAATTGTCCCGGTTACCACAGGACAACCTCTGTTTTACTGCGCTGAGCACACGCTTGAGCTAATTCAGATGTTCCAGTGCTGCTTCTGAAGATTCATGGACAAGGAGTTGCTATTAATGAACGGACACATTCTTGCTTAATGTAGTAATATGTTAAAATAGGTGGAAGAAAATAGAAGCAGATTCTGCAAACATATGCACTTTCTTTTAATTTAATTACATTTTATTTTTACATTTTTATTTTATTTTCCATAGGATGATAGGAGAGGGTTTTTGTTTGCCTTATTTATTTGTCAAATTTTTCTTTGTATATTTTATTTAATCTAAAAAAAAAGAATGGAATGGCCTAATCAATTTTAATTGTAATCATTTTCATTACAGTTCCTTTTCGTTTGTGAGGATAGCGAAGGTTTCTTTTTTCATTTTTTTTTTCTTTCTGTTTTTGTTTGCTTCATTTATTTGCTTGTTTTAATCGATTTTTCGTGTTTCTGTGTTTTGTATATTTAATTACATTTTCAAAACCGAAAGCAGGGGTATAAGCAATACCTAAGAACTAGTAAGCATTTACATATTAGCAACCTAGAACGTCTATCAGCCATTCTGTAATAAAATAAAGATTTATCCAGTAACCTGTAATGTTATTGAGACATATTTGGTTTTCGTGGAACTGGTAGAATTGCGATCTTATCTTGTTTTACAACGAAATAAAAGCGAAAGCACAATTTCGGCAGTATTCGCAGTCAAAAAAGGAATACATTTCTACCGTAGCCCCCGAGCACTTCCACAGAGGGTCAGAGTAGATACAGTGTTATGAAATCCAGCGCAGACGTTTGGCACCGGTTTTGTAATCACTACTCTGGCTGAGCACTTGAAAGCTTTTCAGCAATGCATTAAGAGCGCATGAAGAATGGCCCTTCTATCGTCCGCCTCAGGTGCTCCGCTGTCGGCCAGCCAGGGTACACTCTCAACCCTCCGTCTCTCTGCTGGAGGTCCATACCTTTGGTCGATTCCAAATGTTTGGCTGCTAAGAGGCCTTTATCTGGAAAAATGGCTCAAATGCTTTGAACCCAGACGGATATCCCACTGAGATGTTTTGGTCAAACAAATGTGCTGCTGGTGAGTGCGGACGTGTGGATCTGCAAAGGTTCTGCAGCGACAGAAACCAACCAACTCTATCCTCACGACGCTTACTGTCGCAGTGACATCTCATAACTTCGGTGATACAACACAGGCCTCCTGGCAGCTCTCGTGGTGAAGTTCTAATTGTTTATGAATGTTGTTTTTATAGTATGTCACCTCTGTCTCCGGCTGGAAATGAGTAGTGTTAATGCAGGAACATTTCTCAGTAATTATATCCATCTCCGCTCAACCATAGGCGCTTAGTCTTCTTTTTTGTGTTGATGTGTAGCTGCCAAAATATTAAGCAAGATTTCAAAAAAAAAAAAAAACAGTTTGAAGATGATTTAAAGGAGACCTCCCTGTTTGATATAAGATAAATAGCTAGTTAGTTTAGTCAGAATTGATTTATAGTTGAAGTTGTGGAAATGTTAGTGGGTGGTATAAATATTTTTCATGTTCTGCAAGCTGGACCAAAAATGTTTTGACTGGAATTTGAATTTTATACATTTTAAAAGAGCTTCATACTAAGAATTGTGAACCTAGCAGTGTACATTGATCTAGTTCTCATGCTAGCTAAATAAGCTAAAATTCCACTTCCATTGTTCGTTGATTCTCCAATGATAAATTAAATACTAAAATGTTGTTGTTACCTATTTAGTGCCAAGAAATATACCAAGCTTTGTTTTTATTTATTAAAATAAGTTGCTATTTTATTTGTTCTGAATGAATAAACCAAACTTTATTTACATTTTACAATTTATTTCATTGTAAAAATTCTAATTTGGAATTGTAAAAAATCTGAATTATTTACATTTACATTGTCATGACATATCTTCATGACATATTTTACTTTTTATATTGCTTTACAATACTAAGTGAATAAGTATATAAATAAATACAATTGTATAAATAATAATATTTATTTCCCATTTATAGATTCATGTATTCATTTTTTTTATAAAATTTTATTTTTATTTATTAGTTTATCTTGTGGACATTAGCAAAATCCCAAATGCTTGACAAGGTATAATAACTTATTGTTTTTGTCTCATAACAGCTCATGATCGCAGTGAAACCGTGCGGGTCACGCTGTGCCAGGCCCGGCCCGGGGGGTCAGTGGACCCTGTGGCTGAGGAACGCTTCCAGTTCGTGCAGGACCTCGCCCTGGACATGGCCCAGTTCCTGGTGAATGCGGCTGGGAAGACAGAGGGAGCGTTGCTTTTGGACGAGTGTCAGATCCCCCTGAAGGAGTGTGAGAGGTTGGATGATACTCTGGCTCTTGCGCTTAGACATCTGCCTCTGCCGGCAGGCTGGAGCGTCCTGGGCACAGACTTGGACACGGGCACTTGCACAGGCTTGGGAATTGGTGAGTAGGCACAGTTTTTGAGGTTTGCAAAGTAGACTGTTAGACTAAAACATGAATGTCCAGGCCTGCTCATTGAGGGCTGATGTCCTGCAGAGTTTAGTTACAACACACTCGCCTAGGTTCAGGTGCGTTTAATTAGGGTTAGAGCTAAACTGTGTCGGACAGGTCTGGATACCTCTGGACTAAAATAAGAAATATTACTAATTTATTTGTTTGTAGGTTCTAAAACCTAGAGAGACCGCATCCTGTTCTGAAAAATATTTTGTGGCTTGCTTTGGAACAAATAATACAGAGCTTTAGCATGAAAAACTTTCAATGTATTCTAGTAGAATCAGACATTGCTAAGCTAAAAACATAGTATAGTTCACCTAAAAATTCAAATTCTGTCATCGTTTACACATTCGAGTAGTTCCAAATCTGCATGAATTTCTTTGTTCTGCCAAACACGAAGGAAAATATTTTGAATATTTTAACTTTATTTCTAACAGTGCCTCTGATCACTAAAAGCAATACAAGTTCATTTATAATTAATCATTTTCTCAACTCTCCATCCTGGCTTAATTTTCTTACCAAGCTTGTCTCATTGCATTCTGGGACTTTTCTCCACAAAGGCTTTTTGCCATAAAATTTGGCACAAGAATGTATTTTAGAAGCCAGCATAATTAATGCTGGTGTCGCTTTGAAAGTGTCTTGTAAGTGATTGCTTATGCCTTGAGCTGCTTTTTCATCAAGGGGCAGCTAGTTGAAAGAATACATTTTTCCTTTTACTTAATTTGCGTGTTTTGTAAGGGTGGGTAGTACAGAGGATGTTAGAACATCTTGTTAACATCTGTACATTGAAGTTACAATGCTCAGACCATGGGCACTGTGCCTCCAGTACAGCCATGAACCCATTTTATTTTTTTGTGTTTTTGTTTTTAAATTGTGGGTTTTCCTCCTACTTGTACTCATATCAAGCCAGGAGAGCTATGTCAGATAATCTAAAAGCAAACATTCCCACCCTAATAAAGTGCTCTTTTTGGCACAGAGCATTTACAAGGACTAAGTCAGGCTGTGGATTAGTTTTGGGGCTGACAGAAGATGCATGTGATAAATGGCAGGAACTCTGGTTGTCAATAACTTGTATTTGCGTTTCATGTGGATTTGGCAGAAAAGTTCTTGTGAAAAAGAGTTTCCCGTGTTCTTCCTGTTCACTGATATCCATAGATATCTATAGAATTGTGATATTCTGCAGAGGATCTGCAAACCACTTGAAGAATTGGCCCATGTTTCTACTGATTAGCATACTTTTAGTAACTTGCACATGTCTGATCCTGGCTTATCTATTCAAAAGTCAGTAAGAAAAAAACAAATTAATTGCATCCAAAATCTAAAATCAACTTTTTGTCACAAACGCTCCAGCAGAAATACAGTTTTATCATGTCGGTTTGTTTTATTGTGTCACTGGCTGTCAACTATGCAGGAACTGAAAGGGGAACTGAAAATAAACCTTCGGTAGATGATTACAATACGCAACCTGAACAAAGCCAAGCAAAAAATCGAAAAGATATCACACGAATGCTAAAATACCGATTGCAGTCATAATCGGCAAAACGCCACGGTGGAAGTTGTTGGGTATCCTTCCTAAATGTAATCCAATGGGCTGAAATATGAGCTTGTGTATATAAAGTGTGCTTGGATGAGTGTGTGGATCCGGCTGATGTGAGGATCCAAACAATTGCACAGCGAGGAATCATTCATCAGGGCAGCTGACGCGACAACAGATTCCCGGCTCTCATGTGACTCAAGCTTGTCCTCTAAATTAGGCACAATCTGTGTCCATGTAGGAGGTGTGGTGAGAGCTGGACCGTAGGCACAGAGAGATAAGGCCAACAAAGGCCAAACAGGCTCTGTGATGTCATATTAAGCACATGCTTATCTTTTATAAACAGCCTTGGTCTCAAATAACTAATTCAGTAAAACATCTGAAAGCTCTGTTACCTATTCATGCAAAGTTCAGCACTCGGAGTAAAACGAGAAAAGACAATAGCGGGTTTTATCTGGTACCTGAGCACATGCTGGTAACGTTTTGTATTTCCTGCAGATTTAGATCAAGTTGCTGCGGACCTTTTAGATGTAGCGTTTTCTTTAGATCTTGTTTTTAATAAGTTCTCTTTGGTTATTGTGCCACATAAATGTTTCGGAAAAACAAATTCCTAGAGATGACCTGTCTGTTGAGGGAGAGGGCGAGCTGTGTAATGACTCCCCAAGCTCTGGCATTTGTTGCAGCTGGCGCTGGGCACCCGGACCGGCCCTGAAACCTGAGCAGCCCGCGGGCATCTTGCCCGGTGCATCAGAAGTCCTGTACTGCCAGCAGTCTTCCATAAGTGAAATCAAGCACACTATATATATATATATATATATATATATATATATATATATATATATATATATATATATATATATATAAATAAAAACGCCTAGAAAGCTAATAATGACTGTTTCCAATGTGGGAACTGGGAATGCCAACTGGGAATTTGCTGGAATTCGGACACGTTGCATGACACACATTAGATTAATGGAAAATGAGGCATTGGATTCTTCTTTGGGATACTTCACCCGGAATGGTGTTCCAAATGCGTATAACGTTCTTTATTTCGGTAAAACACAAATTTTGAGGAATGTTTTAACTGCTTATTTCCAAACCTTTTTAGAAAATGAAAATGCCAAAAAAATGGGGAAAAATAGCACATTTTTTCAAAATTGTATGCATTTGCTCTCTAATATTTGTGGAATTTGAATTTTTATGTATTTTAAAACTAAGTAAACAATAATTTATTGATTTTTTTTTGTGTGTATTTATTGTTTTTGTATTAGTTATTTTATTTTTATTTGTTTATCTTAGTGGGTGTTTGTTCATTTTTGTGCATCAGCAAAATGTTTTATTCATAAATTGTGCTTCCAATTTACAGTATACACAATTATTTTATTTTTTTTTAGAATGATTAGAGGAGGAGTTTTTTGTTCTTTTGTGTTCATTTGTATTACAATTGTAATAATGACGATGATTATTTATTATTATTATATTATTATATATTAAGACACTATGTTCACTGTGCAACATGCATGTAAGAAATTAAAATTACACAGGTATTCTTCCTCATGTCAAACTTGAGTAAGTTATGCATTTTTCTTAAACATTTTTCTCAAACCCCGGTGTACCATTTTGATGCCACTATGGTAACACCAGTGTTTTGAGGCTTTAGTACAACAATTTTGGCATGGCCTTGGGATACAAGTTACTTGAGACCAGTAATTTTAATATAGTGTCATGTCCACTCTTGTGTCTCCAATCAGACTGTGTAGTGATCCTGATCTGCTGTTCTTTCCAGTGCCAGATCACTTCACCACAGCTTTTTTTTTTTTCTTGCTCAGGGCTTCAAATTGGTTGTTGGACCCTCAGTGGGCCGATTAAACGAGGGCAGTCTCATTTTCAGCCTCTCATTAACCAGCAAGAACAATCCTTCCTCTGTCTCTGTTGCTTTCACAGAGAGCCTCATTCAAACTTCCTGAACTTTCTAAAACAGCGCTCTGTAATCTGCCTTTATGATAAACGCCTTCAAATACGATCGCTTCTTTCACTCAGGAAACCTCTCTGCCCGATTTTTCTGTCCTCGTTGTAAATCATCTATTGAAATGATGTTTGCACAAGTTCGTCAGGAGACTCTGTTGACGGTCGAGGGAATTGTGGGGGTGGGTCTAGTTTGAGAGCTTTGCCGGTTCTCACTGGTTCTAAAGTTGCATTGGGCGGAGCTTAGAGCAGTGAGGGAGGCACTTTCCTGAAGCAGAATTATCAGAAATATGCATTAGATAATAGTGTTTTTTAAAAGAACATGGAAAGAGATTGAGCTAAGATCGCAACCTTAACTAGACTCTGTTTTCCTTTCCTACAGAACCTGGACCACAAGACACACTTTTGCACTTTGCTGCAAAACGTGGACTACGCAAGGTAGCACTGTTTCTCCTCCAGCAACCTGGAGGAAAAGAGGCCCTCCGACTTCCCAACAAACAGGGTCGTACACCAGCCAGGGTTGCCCAGAAAAGAGGCCACACGCAGCTCCAGAAACTGCTGACGGAGTAAGTACGCAAGAAAATGACGTCTTTAACTGGTATTTTAGGCACGTTTAAGTAACCTTTTTGACTCCAAGGCCCCCTGTTGTAGAAAAAATGTCTTTAAGGATTATAGTAAGAGTTTTTAAACACAAACAGAGTGCCAATACATGTTAAAATAATTCATATATCTAGTTTACATGGGTTTTAAGATATACATTTTTTATTTTAAAAATAATGGCTTAAATGAGTCCAAATAAAATTATGATGTTTACATTGTATTTTTGCCTGGTTCTGTTGTAAAACTAATACAAACATGCATTTGGGACAAATTCTATTGTTCCCTTGCAAATCTTGATCTATGAAATCTGACCAGATTAAAGTCAAGAATAGGCTGTTACAAGCCGTAGACCTTATCAAACAGAACGGACGTTATGACCTTTGAAATGTCTTAAACAAATATAGCTTTATCGTATTTGTTGTTCTCAAACATAAAGCCATGTCACACTAGTAAAGGTAAAGTTGCAAAAGTCATTATTTTTCAGATGTCCTATAAACACTAACCCCATGGCCAGCCAAACAGATCCGTACAGGCAATGTTTGTGTCGGGCTGATTTGGATTCTCAAAAAGAACAAGAGTCAGGTTTATAATAATACAGCAATGATTTTATCATGTGAATGAGGCGAGATTTAGTGTTGTGTTCTAAAGAAAGGAGGATGTTGAAATGTGGGGGAGATAAGAGCAAAGCACAAGGACAGGCCATGTGGCTCTGAGCTCTGTGTAAACAGTTAAAGCCACATAAGCTTTTTAAAGCAAGCTAAAGTGGCATTACTTGTGCGTGTGTTACAGAGACGTTTACCTTTATCAGCTTCCTCCAGCCAGTGCTCTTCACAGTCTATGGCTAGCAAACCTGCGTGGGACTGTTTCCATATGTTCCACTACTTCTGTGTACTCCTCAAGATTGAAAACTAAACATATCTCCTCTGGTCATATATAATAATCATAGAAGAGTGGAAAAGATGAGAGTTTTGATCTTGTTTCTGGCATATATTTGTGACCTCAAATCTGTTAAATTGGGTATGAATTCAAGCCTATATATGACAGGCTAAATCATTTTGTTCATAATAGAGATATGTAACACTTAAGGAAACATTTCCTGTATGCAGTGTCAACCTGACTGATGTCTACCAGGTCACTGGCTGCCCAGCTTTGGTAAAGCCAGTGAAATGTGATCACAGACAGACGGATAGAGGATAAACTAGAGCTAGCGTCTCATCTGTGCTCTCTGGATTCAAAGGTCTGTTATAGAAGGCCGTTAAGTGCTTTGGTTTGGTGCCTCATTTAAAGCAAGTGTACTGAACCACAGCACACCCTTAGATGTTGCCTCAAATCTTTCCTTTAAAGCTCATGGTATTTTGTTTGTGGTTTCTTTAAGATATTTTGATGTGCTTTTTTCCTGACATTCTATGAAGTCATTAAAACGCTATAATATCTTATATGCATATAATGCATTATATTACTTGCCTGTTTGTGGTTTACCTTTAGAGTATAATGCATAAAGTGTAATACATGACCTTTTTATGTGCACATTTTAAATACACACACACACACATATATATTATAATACACATAAAATGTGTTTGTCGTGTGTGTATGTATGTGTGTGTATTTAAAATGTGTTTGTGTGTGTGTGTGTGTGTGTGTGTGTGTATATGTATGTATGTATGTATGTATATATATATATATATCTTAAGGTCTTGTGGACCTGAGAGGAATATTTTAGGTAGCCTGAGCAGTAGCCAAGATGTGAAAAGCTAAATTCTCAGATAGAAAGCAAACAGCTGATATACATGATCTTTTGTTTCACATTTTGGCTAATGCTCAGGCTGCACAAGACCTTAAGAGCTTCTCCTTTTCACTTTGCACTCTTTCGTTTCCTGTGAGTGATGTCACAGGGTTGCTATGGATACCTTTTTGGACCTTAGATACACAGCAGGTGAAAACAGTTTCTGTTGTTACCTGTGTGTCAGAGCCCTGGGGACAATCTAAGCCACTTGGATGCACAAAAACATGAACAGTTGCACATTTTACGTTTTGAAAGCTTGTAGCATTTTGGTTTGACAAAGGTAATTCCACCTTAGTGAGATACGCAATGTGCTGTTTTAAAATCTTTTTACTGCTTGTTTGTCATGTTGACACTGCCATCAGGAACTTCAATTTCAATTTTAATGCAATCACACTGTTTTCTCTCCCAATACAAAAAAAGCAGAACAGGTTGTACACTAGTGAGAGTGAATGTTCTCCATATCTTTGTCTACAGAAAGATTGAAATTCTTGTTGTCCAAGATCATTGCAGTATTGTGCTGGATGTAAACCTGTTTGCAGCTGTGTTGTTTAAAAGAGTGTTTTTTTTTTACACTTGACATTGTGTTCATTGGGTAACCACAATCAGTATTGTGTATTACTTGACATCCTCTGTAGGTGTGCGGGGTGTGGCCTTGGTGATTCACTGCCTCGAGACTGGGCGTTCTCAAAGTTTGCTATGTTTGTGTTGGGCAGGGTTGACAACCTGCCCGAGTTGGAATCGAAAACGTCCAAGTGGCGTTACCCAGAAGGCAGAGTTCTGCGACACCACCCCAAGCTAAACACTTACACCCTGACGCTAGAGGATGTGCCAGGGAGTCCCCCTCCTAACCTTCAGTGTGATGTGGAGGAGCTCCAACGCCTCATGCAGTCTCATCAGAAGGTGAGTCAGTGATTTCGAAGTCCCCTATGGCAGTAGGTGGGTCTTATTTTCTTGCTCTGCCACTTTAAGATCACAGTGATATTTCCAGCTGGGTATGATCAGCAGGGATGTTTGCTTTTGTGGTAGGACTCTGCAGGAGGTAGCTATCTGTGACTAAAGGAAGTGACTAAATTCAGATCACAAACTAGACCGTCTCTCTGCACTCACCCTTGCTCTGTTTCTCTGAGTGAATGTTTAATGTCAGTTTTAATGAGGGCTGTATAAGGCGTGCTGCTTTATTTAATAGCTGTTTTTGAACTTTGTTTATTTAGGAATATCCTCCGCCACAGCATAAGCCAGCACTGCTGATTCTTAACAGAAACTCAAGTGATAAAACAGACTGCCTACCGCCCAATTCACTGGAGGCTGAGCATCAGGAAGCCAACTCTGAACAAGAAGAAACCTACGAATCTAACAGCTCTGCCGTTGAGGATGGATTATGTATTCGTCAAAACGGCACAGGAGATCACGTCCAGTCGCAGGACGGGGAGGTGGAGCTTGACCTGCCAGCTGTAGTGGATACTGGGAAGGCGTCAGATAAGGCTGACTGTTTGCAGCAGCGGGTAGAAGGCGATTCTGTGACTTTCAGTGCCCCTTCCTGTGGAAACCAGCGGGAGGAAGCTGATATAGAGCTCAGCGTAATCAGTGCCAAACAGGGGGCTGCTTTACAGCCTGATAAAGGGAACCAAGGAGAGCAAGAGGCTTGCCAGAGGAGTTTAGAGACTGAAACAGACAATAACTCTCAATCTGGCAACCTTGAGACCCAAGACATGGGCCACGCACAATCTCAGGGTCTCCTCCCCACGGAAACTAGTCAGCCTTCACAAAAAGAGGAGGAGAGCGAGGGGAGTACAGATCTTAGTTGGCGAGGGGACTTACCAGAGGAAAGGGAAGGGGAGATGAGTAGCAGCCAGGAAATAGGCTTAAACTCTTCAGAACTTTCTTCCCATGATCCAGAGGAAAACGGTCAGCACGACGACAAGATTGAGCGCAAGCTGTCTACGGAATGCTTGGTCGGAACAGATGAAGCTAAATTGACTTTAATTCAGGTAAATTCTGCGGTTACCTCATCTGTACAAACAGATGAAAGTGTTATTTCTGATGTTAACAAGCCGCATGGTAGCCTAGAGACAGAGACAGGAAATCTTAGCGAACACACCAAAGGCAACACGGAGTCAGTTTCTGGTTTGGTTGCAGATGACGCTAGCATAAAACAGAACTCTGGATTTCACCTTTCGGACATGGCTCCAGGACCAGTGCATAACGTTCGACGGGGGCTTTCGCCTGTTCCTGAGACTTCCTCTCACGAAGGTCCAGCTGTGGAGCCCTTGTCTGAGACTACAGAAAGTTTTCAACAGACACACCAAGTCACCCAATCTTCAGAAACTGCATTAGAATGTCAGGAGATTTTGTTGAATGACTGTGACGTCAGCGCAATAGCAGGGGTTTCAGTTGGCATCACTGTAGAGATTTCGTCTTGCCAGATTGATGGGTCTCTACCTGATGGAAGCAAAGAGGAGGTAGCCCCAAATGAGAGGTTAAACAACCCTAAGGTGATCTTTGAAGAGATGGAATTAGTAAAGGATATTGTTGTGTCACAGATGGATGACAAGTCAAAATTTTCTGATAAATCCTCTCTGCCTGTTGACTCCGAAACCTTTATTGTAAGTGATTTACAACAGGATGTGTCTATGATACTGTCTTCAGAACCGTGTGGAGCTGATGTAATTGTAGGAATTCCTTTTGGAAAAGAGGCATCTGAAATGTTTGTTCAGCCAGATTCTATGTTCAAACTGGTTGAGCAGATTCCTGAGGGTTATTCTGGAGATACCACAAATGAAAATCAAATTTGTGAGCCAGGGGAACCATCGGTTATAGTGTCCACTTTGCAAGGGCAACTAGGATTTAAGGATGTTGATCCAGATGAACCTCTACAGGAAAGGGAAATTGACTCTACTTTACAGGACACAATCAGCGAGCTCCCTGATCCATCGGAAATCACACACAATGATTGTCCTGAATCCAAAGCACAGCTTCCTGAATCCTCAGAGGAGAACACACCATCAGAACCTGCTGTTGAATGTGTGAATGACCTAGACCTGTCTTGTGCCTCACTCCTAACAGAAAGCAAAGGTGACACATCTTCTGAGACACTCTTTACTGATGGAGTAAAGATCTCTGTTGTAATTCCTTGTGGGGATGAATGTGTTGACATGGCTACCAATATGTGCGAGACTACTGTCCCGGGTGACAGCACATGCTCTCCCATAAACGCCACCAGTGGTTCAGCTCTGGAGAGCTCCAAAATTTCTGACCCACTCGATGCCTCACCTTCAACAGCTGAGCTCACTTCCCCTTTGGATATTAATAGTGGATTGCACCAGGGTTCGGAGAACACTTCCTCAGTGGATATAGACAATGGTTTGTCTGAGAAACTGCAACCTTTAGAAACACCAGAGAGTCTGAATGGATTACATCAAGATACGTCTGATTGTTTGATGGAGCACGGTGAAAATCTTCAGAAATGTGCCGAGGTCAAACAAATGACAGGTAATGAATTTTCATTCATCATTCTGGCAGTGCTGACATAGATTGTGTAAACAATTATTTTAGAGAATCTGATGCTATCAGATAAAGCTACTTTTTACTGTCATCTTTTGTAACAGCTGTTTGAAAGTCTAAAACTTTGTCCTGCTGCTAAACTAAGTGTCATGCCATTCCAATCAAATTGTTTACAGCTGAAGCTAATTTGGCATTAGCTTCATTGTATTCTGACACATGATTATGTGTGCATGCGAATGCAATGGTGTTAGCCTTACAAACTATTTTCTATGGACGTATTTATTCCCATTTTGCTTGTATGTAATTTTAGTAAGTTTAAGCAAAAATCTGCCAATGATCAGCAGTTTAGGTTTCCATCTGGAAAGGAAAAGCCTTTTTTGTCATTTATGTAAAAGTTTTAATAGGGAGTGTTTACAAATGACAGTGTGTATTTGCAGCAGATTGTGTCATGGCAACCTGGTGATGTCACGTATGCCTCATATCATAGAATGAAAACAGTTGAAAGATTGTCTTTTTTTTTTTTTTTTTTTTTTTTTTTTTTTACGAGGTAGACGCCCAGCTTTTTTCCCACATGGATGAAAATTCTGCATTGTTCCACTAATAGCTGCTTACTGTATGTGTTATTTATATCACATTCATGGAGCTGCTGAGCTAAGATGAAAAGGAGGAATAGGTCACTTCCTTTTTTCAAAAGAATAGGGTTAATAACACATCTTATCTTGTCTTATCACGATTTGTTAATTTCTAAGTAAACAATTGATTAACTTTGTAAAGCACACTGAAATTTTCACTCGTCTGACTTGAATCAGCAGCAAGTTAATGAATTACGTATTGATTTTTGGAAGTTTCAGGTAAAAGTCACATGTGTATTTCCTTGAAACATGTTGTTTGTACATGCCTCATCTACAGTAAGTTTGACAGAATGGCAACGTAAGTGCTTTAGCCCTTTTTCATTTAAAAATTATAAATGTCTTCTGACTTGATTCCACTTTACAGATGATGGCACTTTAGCAAAGGATGTGGTGGATGGACACCAAGACTCCTCAGCAGACATAGCAAATTCCGAAGTGGTGAGTATTATTTGGCTATTATCCTCAACCTACCATCCACTAAATAAATCATTAACATTTAGACCTTTTGGTATGATTCACTCAGAGTTTGCTTCCAGCCATCCTGAGTTCTCAGTAGCTAGGAAGGTGGTAGTTTCCCGAAAGGCTGTACAGAGCAAAAATTCAGGGATGTTTTCAACCTGACCTTCTGTCCGTAAATCAGATTTCTTTGCCTGGTTGCTGAAAGTGCCTCAGTGTTCTGACGCAGGTCTGAGTTAGAAGGGCTGAACTGTGTCACGCAAGGCCAAACCGGCAGATATGGGAACGGTGCCACCCTACAGCTCACACTGTGGTTGTGTGTGTGTCTTGCTGTCCTTTTTCTCATGGCGGAAAGATGACATCACCGTGAACACCTTTTTTTCCCAGTTGTGTGTCAGAGGGATGATATCAGTGGCAAGAAAACTGAGGGAGGAAGGGAAGATGTGACAGCTTGTATGTTTATGCGGGCCAGAAAATGTGATAAAGTGAGATGTCTATCTTCAGTCTTTGGAAGTTTTTGATTAAAATTAACTTCGGTTGTTTATTTTGTTATCTTCCTGTGGGAATCCGTTTTGTTTTGACTTCTTCCTGTGCTTCCCAGTTTGGTTTTGGAGTACCTGATAGGATCTAAAATTATTGTTGAGGAGGTGAAAGACAAAGTTAAATCTCTAAACTTACAGTATATAAAGGCCCATTCACACCAAAAATGATAAATATAACTAATGACCACTGTAGCCATTAAATTTTATTAATAATTCTAATTCTCGAGAAGTGGAAATGAGAATAGGGAAGTACACAGCACAGCTATAACAAAATCATTGTAATAACTTAGTTTTTTTTTTTTACTGAAGGATACAATGGGTCACAGTTCACCTGACTTTAAAGAGCTTAGCATATAACAAAACTGCAGTGCATACAATAAATAGATTTTGTAGATACTGTCACTACAGTTATCGTTTTTGGTGTGGATGGGCCATAAAGCAGTGGAAACTGAAATGTAGCATGTTGCAACTTGCATCAATTCAGTCAGGACCACCCTATTTGATTCAGAATATTGTAGAGGTCCTGAACAAATATTAGGTGGCAGGCTTCACTCTGAAGGGTTCTGAGCTATCCACATGCAAACCTTTTTTAATTTTAAAAACCCAGAAGCCTAAGCAATTCCTATATATTTTATATGCAGTTGTTTGAGTAATACCGTTATGGTGAATAAGTTTGGACAGTTTAGCAGAGTGCTGGACGGAAGATATATCTCTGTGGGCAAGCAGTTAAGCGATCGTGTGTAAGGAGGAGTTGGGGATGGAGGAGGGTGAACGTGTGTCTGTGGGAGTTGTAGTGGGAGGAGTTAGATCCAGCTGAGCGTCAGCAGATGCTACGGTCACGCTGTGGTCTGCTTGAATTACATTAGAGCTTTATTCCTATTTCAAACTAGATTTGTTATTTAATAGCAGTGCATTCAAGCATGAGCAATGAGTGTTTTTTCATAATTTAATTACAGAGTGACATAATGGGTTGTAATTGTTTGTCTTCAAACAAATCAGCTTATTTTATTTTTAATTATTAGGTAGCTTTAGCTGCATTCTTTCGGTTTAATTTCAGTCTAGGCCCTATTTGAACAACACCAACAAAATAAACATGAATTACCCTGATGTTGATTTTATATTCTTTTTTTTTTTTGGCCCCTTCTAACCTTTACTGTTAAGGTAGCTTCTTCTGTCTCTGCTGCTTCTGAAATCAAGCTACATTTACACTTATCTGCTGTCTGGCATGCAGACTTGGACTGCATCATGAGGTTGTGTAGCTACATTGTCAGCGTTTGAAGAAAAAGCACTCTGGAACATTCTATCTTGAGAGACTCTTGAGATAAAAGCAGAGGCCACATTTAAAGAGCATCCCAATTTTGACTAGCCTGCTAACTTTATCCTTGCTGGTCCATTACAAACCAAAAGAACTTCAAAAAACTTAAGAGCTGTGTTTGCTAAAGCAATATTATTGCATGCTATTTTTTTTTATTTAAATGTATAATATTATTCATTTGTTCATTTTGCTTCAGTCTGATTTGTGACGCTAAAGCTAATTTGTATTTTTTCACAACAGAAAAGCTCAGTCTTCAGATATTTCTTACTTTTGGAGGTAGTTGATGAACGAATTGCTCACTGGAGTTGTTTCCAACAGAGGGCAGCGTGATAGCAAAGTTATTTGGAAGAGGCTTAAGAGAGACGATTGTAATAATCTGTGTGAGCGTATTATGCACTTTTTTGGAAAAAAAAACAAAACATATTTATTTTATTCACAGTAAAGCAGAAACAAGCTTTATGAACATAAATGGATTTATCATACTAACTTAGAACTTTTTGCATTCATGATGAGTAATGGGGTGATTTGAATGTTTTTAGCTTATTATCTTGTAGCTTCCAGAGCGCTGTGGCTCCCTCTTGTGTTAGGATGCAATATAACTCCTTCCAGATGTGCACTGAGCTGTGTAGTAGTCTACATGTGTGTTAGAGAGAGAGAGAGAGAGGAGCAAAAAAGCACAGACTGTGGTCTCAATATGCCACCAGCAACATGAGAGCTGCCTGTTCTCTCCTAACATAGCTTTCTTCAGCTCTTTTCATCTGTCCTCTTGCGCACAAGCCAGATGCATTGTGGGAACCCCTTTAAAAGAGTTCCTTTTTCACTAAACATCCAAACTAATAAACCACACAAGCCCACCCCTGGGAAACGGAGCTTTAGCGCACACTCTCACAAACACACATGCAAATCCGCCATCTATAGTGCGTTGGAAAACGGCACAAGGCTGCCTCTTAAGCGCTGGAATGTGAAGTGTAAGAATGGCGTGATGTTGAAGAAAAGCAAAGGGCTGGTGTTCGGTGGGAGTGGGAGGGTTGAAGACACCACTGAGGCTGGTCTAGATCCACACACACTCCTTCCATTCATGCATCTGTTTGTTGGCTCCGCCACTGATGGAAATATTCTTTGTTTTCTTCTCACTCAACTTCTGTGCTTCTGCTCGCCCCTTTCGAGTCTTTTTATTTCCCCCCCCCCTCAGTTCATCATGCTTTGTTGTTTTCTCTCATTTCAAGCATCAGTTTTTCTAAAAAGTCATTTACTCACCCTCATGGTGATCCAAACTCATATGGCTTTTCTTCTGTGCCAAAAGCCAAATTCAGTCTTTTCAATGCATTTTCACACAAACTTCTTATAAAGGTGGGTCATATAACTATATTTGAACTATACGTCTTCTGAAATTGTAAGATTTTTATGGACCTGATTTAAAAGGTGAAACAAGCCTCAGAAGTGTGTGCTATTGACCTTTTTGTGAATGATTCATCCATACATGTAGAAAACAGAAGAACAGTTTATTTTGTGTTAGATGAGTGGTCTTGAGTGAAACGTTGGGATAACGTGCCGGGATCCCCACAAAGAGCCCTTGTTTTTCCTATCCCCTCCTCCACTGGATAATCACACGCATGCATGCAAACACACAGTAAAGATCAAATTGACTGCGTCAGGACAACCTACACGGCTATCTGAAGATCTCTTTCTCCTAAGTACAAATAAGGATCTTCATGCTAAACATGGAAAAGTGTATGATACTTTAATTGAAGGTGTTTTTTGTGCACAAGGTGTGTCTGTGTGACTGTTTTGTGTGTATTTGTATAAAATTATATATACCCACACTGTGACACCCTCATTATACTGTATGGCGGATGGAAACTCCCAGGCACATGTGGAAAAACAGTGCAACTCGGCATGCATTGGTTCAACAACAGGCTTGTCATAATGCTACCACCCGTGTTGTAATTTGCAGTTTTAAGTAATGCAATATTTTAATGTTGCTTTTTATATATTTACAATTACGTATTGTGCAATGGTTAAGTAGCAAGCATGGAAGTGCTGTTTTAGTATTATTTGTAGGTAAAAATTAATTTTAGACAGTCTATTAACAGTAATTTTTCAGCTTCATGTCAACTAGCAGTTATTAGTAGATTGCTTAATATCTTTATTTTAATGGGTCCACAATATACTGACTGACAAAATTTGCAAACAAGTAGTTGCAAATTAAAATTAGTTGACACGTAGTTACAAAGTTATTTATAGTTAGTTGAATGTTTAAATTGGACTATCAAAATAAAGTGTAACCTAATTTTATACTATTATAGCAGTTACACATTTATTTGAAATGTATATTTTCAGTTTTTCATTTAAATTTTTGTAATTCTATATTTGTCATTTTTAGCAGTTTATAATAAAATAATTGTTGTAGTTTAAGTAGTTTAAAACTTAACATTTTTGCTTGTTTCTCATCTAATATTTATATTTTATTCCGGCTTTTGTAATGAATAGAAAGTATTTATAGTAGCCAACAAAAGTTAACGGGTTTTGTGTAAAATGAACCCAAGATAATTTACTTCTGATGTATTTATTTTTTAGTTCCTTGCACTGCCTCAATTACTTTAAACTACAATGAATCCCATCAGCCCCTTCTCTAGCCTTTTATCATTCTCACCATTTGAAACGGTTGCCATGGCTCCAGCTGTTAGTCAGTTGATGGTTTTATACAGATGCAACTAAATCTGATTTACTGCACCTTATATTTGAAAACTCCATAGATCAAGATTGCATTATGCTCTGTCCCGACAAAATCGTTTTGAGACTTGAATAAAAAGCCTTATCTACACAGCTCAAAGCACACAGTCTTATCAGTGAATGCATATGACGACCTCATCCTCTTCGGTCACAGTTTGCCAATCAAAGTTCAACCAAACATTGATGCTTTTTGGGAAAGACGTGAAACTTTATTTGCGAAAATTGAGAAGGTGGGATGAGAAGCATTGAAAAAGTAAAAGATCAGCTGCAATAGGGTGAGTCTGTTTAAAAAAAAATAAAAAAAAAAAAAAGGAAAACGGTGAGAGCAGAAGAAAAGCCAGCAACAGAAAAAGAGAGGGAGTGTGCAGAAGGAAAAAGGAGGGAGAGAGAGAAAGGGAGGGAGGGGAGAGAAAGAAGTGTGTGAAGAAGGGAGGGAGAGTGAGAACGGGGCTGGTTCATGGTGCAGATGTGCAGAGAGTTGCTCATTTTTCCCAAAGCTTGACTGGGAACTCTACAAGTCTCAGGCTTCATGTTGGACTATAACGGCACTTTCTTCTTCTCCTTGACGTTTCACTCCTGGAAAAGATGTACGAGCGACACCGGCGAAGGTATAGCCTGTGCGCAAAGGGCGAGAGGTCCGTGGATGTGGTTTTGATAAAGGTACGAAACTAAAACATGTAGTAGTCGTGTTCTTTGTTGAGTTCGTCTGTTAAAAGTCATTGTTTGTGGGATTCGTCCATAAATTTAGCAGATTGTCTTGTTGACAGTTGCGTGTGCCGTCACATTGCATTGATTAGTGTTGGCCGGGAGGGTTGTTGGGATGCCAGAGGTCTCGTTCGCATAGAGTCGAAGGGTGGGTGTGTGTGAGAGAGCTCTGGAACTTTGCTGCTCGGCTTGGGTGGAGTTCAGTTTTGGATGTGGAACGATGAGGCCTGCTTTTCGATTTTTGGCCACCGTTGTCCGCTGACTCTTGGGTTTGACATTTTGTTCTAGACATGCTAGAGTTTAAAGACTGGAGCAATTTCGTAACTTTTTTTTTTTTTCTCCTTGTGTTGGTTGTCAAACAAACGTTGAAGCCTGCGATTTTCATTTAGATTTGTACTTCAGTTTCGTAGCAGCGTGGATGTTTCATATGGACACATTAGAGACAAAACGTCCCAAGAAGTCAGAGACGGCATCCTTTTTGAGGACATTTTGTATAATTGATTTACAAATGAAGTAACAGAAACCTGAGACTTCTGTCTGTATTTTCTTCTAAAGCTTTAAAGCAGTGTATATATTTTGTATCCAGACATTAGAGACAAAAAGCGTCCCCAAAAATCCGCACAATTATCTATAAATTATTATATTTTATTATAAGTTTATATAAAGCTTTACAAAAACAATAGTAGTGTACTGTGTCCTAATTTAGATATTGTTGTGGGAACAGTAGTGACGCTGGCTGGAATGCTGTCTGTATGTTGGAGGTTGTATATTTAGTTGGCTGGTCTGGTACTGTATCAGTGAAGGTCACAGCTAGACATGTAAAGGGCCCTTCCACAGTCCGACCCCTCGATTATAGGCTCTTGATAAGTAGATTGGTGCAGACTTGCTTCACTGCCTGTTTATCTCCATTCACTTCTTCTGCTTCCTTCTGCTCTCCATCATCTGACGTGAGCTGGCAGCAGGTCTGAGAATCATTATGTGGGAAGGAGAGTTATTTAAAAAATATCTTATTATTGTTATAAATGATGAAAGGCCATGCATAATTATTCCTTCATAGAAGCTGCTTAAATTAATGTTTTTGCATTGCGTGTATTTAATAAATATATTTTTTCTTTTTTTATTATACCATGTTATATTTTATTTTATTATTATTCTATTATTTTACAGTTTAATCGCATTTTGGCTGCACTTACCTGTTAGGCCTCTGTTGTCGCTTAGCAATTTCTGTTTATTTTTGCAAAATAAGGAATGAGACATCATTTATTTGATATTCCATATTACGTGGGTAATTATATATTGTAGATGATAGAAGTTTTTCAGGGGGACGTATGATAAATGATTTAAATAACAGAAAATTCTGTATATACCTGTAGTTTAAATTTAAACAATATTTGCTCAAATATTTAAATACAAGCAATTTACTGAATATTTTTGCATGGTCCTATAATTTAAATTTATTCCAATTTATTTATATACTATGTAATAACATTTTATTTATGGATTTTATATACTTTTTTTTTATTTCAGCAGTTTCACATACGTGAATATGCAATTTCCTATAAAATTTTAATAGTTAACTTTTTCCTGTTAGCTTCTTGTGATTTGATGAAGTAGTTAATTTTTAAAGTGTGTGTGTGTGTGTGTAAATACTGCTTGTGAATTTTATGGTGAGCTTGATGGACTCAATATATATGCTTCTATTTGTGAGGTGTTATATTACTATACAGTACTCATTTAGGTGGGAAGTGAAGAGGGGCTGTTAAACACTTTTTTTTTTTAGGTAAGAAACTGGTCGACAGATGCAGGTTCAGCACTAAGTGAGGATTGAGAAAGACAGGTTGTCCACCGGCCCAAGGGAGCACTTTCCGTTTGACTCAAACCTTTGTTGCAGCATATTCCTTTCAACTGGGACTTCCTTGATATTGATCGAGAAGCCAAATGGCTACTTAACACCTCGTTTAAGTCATTTCACATATGTTTTACACAGAACCACCTGCAGGAAACAGGTAGGCCTAAGAGAATAATGCTATATCAAAGTCGGTAGCTGTTAAGCATTTCTGCAGTCTGAAAGTGACGTGTGATTTGTTTTGAGACCGCATTAACGTCGTCTGGTGCCCACTGCCATGTCATAGGTTTTCCTGTCTCCACGGCTCGTCATATCTGTGGAATGTGTCCAGAATGACCGGCTCAGACCGCAGTCTGTGGACAGTCTCACTCCACACTCGGTGGATTGCAGCTCCGTTTCATAAGCCATTCAGAAGTCATCTCTAAATATAGCGCATCTCAACAATCTTTTTTTTCCATGATTCGACCATGGATGTGTTTGGAATTTAGCTGCGTCTATCAAAGCCAGAGCGTTCAAAAGACACCTTTTACAACAAATTTCATATTTTGTACTTTTTAGGCATACACTACCATTCAGGTTTGTGGTAGATAAGATTATTACCACTTTAGTATAGAGACCAATTCTCACTATTAACTTTGCTACATCCAAAATCCTACCCAATACCTAAACTGAACTACCTCTTACTATTAATAAGCAGCATTATTACTTCATTCTTGATTGTCACATGATCCTTCAGAAATGATTGTAATATGTTGATACCAGCTCCGAAAACTGCTTAATAATTTGATGGAAAATGATACTTTTGCAGGGTACTTTAATGCATAGAATATTTAAAACGGATTGCAACTTGAGTTTTTTTTTATGTTATTGTTTATTATTATTTGTAAGGCAAATGATAAAACAAGAAAATTTGTACTGTAAAAAAACAAAAACTGCTTATAAAGTACAGCAACAGTGTTCCCTTAGCAACCTCCCACAACACTACTATGCACAAGCAACCATTCCTTACAGTTTCTTCAGAAAATATAAATATCTTTTTTACAGTTCATCCAGCCACTCATTTCCTGTAGTAGGTGTCCGTAATTCCCCAGAGGAAGGAGATGGCTCATGTAAAAGGTAGTTTTTAGGGAGATTTCCTGTTCTTGTTCTTGACATGGCTTCTCATAGGAAGTCAATACCGTCATCATGGGGTTGTGTGTCAGGAGAGGTCACATGGAGGGCATCAGGATCTTGTTTTACTAAGTGCATCTTTCTGTCGTTCCCTCTTTGGCCGTCTCACTCTTTTGCAGTGTTGGATTTGCCAGTCAATGGAGTGTTGTGTTGTTCTGTCTATAGAACCCCATTACGGCCCCATTTACACGCCACCAGTGGCGTACAGACAATTAAGCCCCATGCCTGAGGGAAATGCATGGCGGCTTTTTACAGCCCACATCATGCGCTCACTCACAACACTCCTTTGTCACAATTTTCCCCCTCTCCAAACACATGCACGGTGTCAAACATTGTGTTCATTTATTTAGCGTGTCTTCTCGTTCTAATACTTAATGTCCAGTCGTGCATGTAGAGACCCGACGTCACATTTGCTGGAACACGTATCATAAAGCCACTTTGAGCTACTTGATGACTGTTCGTGTCTGCATTGTTGTGCCATAAATCATCCACTGCAATGGGCTCTTTGTGTCAGCGCCTGTTCAAAGCCCCATTGTGTCCGGCTGCATCCAGAGCTTCCCAGTGCATGCAAACAGACTCCGAAAGTTTTGTTTTGTCTTTAAGTGTAGAAATACAGTTTGTGAGTCATATTGATTTAGAGCAGCCAGATAAGTTGTTGTTATTTGACAGAAACTTTTATCTAAAGTACACTTGTTGCAGGCGGGGAGTTGCGATTAACACAAGAATGTGTATCTTTTTTCAGCAAGCCACACCAAACATAAATATATGCGCTATAATAATATAATATGCGCTATATTTTGGTGTGTTTTCACACACATGCCGGTTAAAAAAGAACTGGGTCTCATTTTCTGAATGTGGGTTGATGGTTTCAGAATAGCAAAGTACCTTTTTAAAAGTTGAGGTTGGTAAGATTTCAGACTCTTATGCCCAAAAATCTGCATTATTGAGCAAATATACAGTCAAAAAAGTAATATCGCTTAAAGATAATAAGGTACTTATTGCTTATAAGTAAATGTATTTACTAAAAATTTACTTATTTATTTTTTATTTTTCTTTTTTTTTTTTTCTCAACATTGGTTGCTGTGATGTTGTTTGACGTTTCTTTTTTGATACGACATGACAATAGGCTGAAAACATTGCAAGCTTCAATATGTACTTTCATTCACACCGAGACATGCTGAACATGCACAATTCATATTTCTTATTTTCACAGACACTAGTTCAAATTGCGCTTCAGTGTACTGACCTACTTTTGATTTATCTATCCAAAATTTGGCACAATCTGGCATTCTGCATTAAACAGTATATTGTGTTTTTGCCAGGGTTCCATGACTCCATCTGTTTTTCCATAGGTCCCTAACTTTTTGTCTCAAAAACCCTGTTATTGGACACTTCTCCTTATGACTGACGTACAGATACACTGGCATTATATCAGCCACCTTGCTTTTGAGATGAGCATTTATGGTCATAAACAGATCCGCGTCACTTGCTCAATGGGTTATGTTGCTCTACCATAGCTGACCTGACGAAGCTTCATTTATGCTCGGTTTAGTTCTCTGTAAGTTAGCCTGATCAAAGGCGTGATCAAAGACCAGGACTCTGGCTGACCGTTTCCTCTCTGTGGCATGTTTACATGTAAGTGCTCTCAGCGGAGCATTCGTTCAGTGTGAGGCATTACAGCTTTCCATTACTGCACACTGGCTCAATGTGCCTCATTTGCGGAGCGATTTTCACGACTCATTCAGTAATTGGTTGAAACGGCGTCTGGGTGGAAGTGTTTCTCTGTGTGTCTGCTGCATCCATTACCATTATTACCGAGCTGTGAAACTTAACATAAAATATCGGAGCGGTATCCCAGCTAGATTTCTGGTTCTCTGCGAAATTGAGCATTTGGAAGTATGCACTGAAATACGCACAGCCATAAGCGTTGATAACTACTGTGTAGTTGGTTGAATTTGATTGCTCTGAGGCTTTTCATTCGCTTTCCCACACGAAGACAAGTTTATCATTCATAACAGAGATTGAAGGATTGGGGACAGTGTGTGTTTGTATGGTTTTGTTTGAGTTTCTTTGTCAGATTGAGGTTGATGTCTGTTTTGGGATCAGGAAACCTAACATGCTTGCTCGTCTGAGATCCAGCTGGTGTGAGTCCCTCGGTGGCGTCTGGATCCTGTCAGAACCGACTGTGGTCGGGAATGACATGTTGTCAGGAACAGCAGTGATACATTACAGACCTGAATTACTATTCTTGATGCCATGATGGTGTGTGATCATTAAAGCAATCAGAAATGTGGCCTGGCATGCTTTGTGGTGGCGCTTTAGGCTGGCAAGCAGATTTCGAATGCAGGTGGTGTCATTTACTGATCCCACCCCCTCATCATCTTTTTTTTAAAAAAAGTGGCAAAGCTAAGAAATTCAATTTAAAAAGTCACCTGAAAATGTTAACCTTATTTATTTATTATTTTTCTTTCAGGTTTCACTTAGGATGATCTGTTTTTGTTTTCTTTAAATTTTATGTTTTTAGTTATTTCTCTTTTTTTTTTTTCTCTCTCTTTTATTTATTTTTTTATTTAATGCGGGTGGGGTCGTTTTGTTTTCGTTAATTTGACTAGATATAATTTTATTTATTTTCAGTTTGATTTAGTTTTTTATATTTTCTTTGTTGTATTTTCATTTAGTTTTCTGAGTTTTATTTTATAAAAATTTTTGCTTTTCATTTTGCTTTTTTTGTGTTTCTTGGTCCTCGGCCTAAACAATTAGTAGAGAGAAAAAGAGGAAACGGAATTGGAGCATGTTGCAGACTAGATTCGAACCTGCAGCTCTAATATTAAGATGACAGTTCAGAAAATCAACAAACCTAATTAAACCAGTTCAACCAGCAATTCCCCCATTTTATTCCTTTTTTTTTAGTATTTATTTCTCATTTTCTCCATCCCTTTCTGTCTCTCACTCTCATTGAGTTAAAAGGCTGCAGCTGTTGACAGCTCTATTGAAAAAAGCCCACTCCCCTCTTGCTTGCCACACTAAACCAGTGTCCATCCACCAATGACCAAACAAAGAAGGCCTATGACCAGCAGCCACACAGACACACGTGTGCGCACACAGCGGGTACACACTAAGCGTGGGAGTTGAGCGTGTGTCACATGCTCACGATGGGCGGCAGGGGGGGTGTAATCAGTCATGAATGGAGCTGATGATGGTCATACAGATGAGCTGCACAGAAAGCTTTGTAAGCTTCTGTTTCCGCCACAGGGATATTCTTCTTTTTCGTGGCCTTTTGATCTTTCTGTGCTCCACTACAGCTGGTGTCATAGCTTTTCTTTGATGTTAGCTAACTAAAATGTACCTTTTTAAATAAGTATGTGTTTGACATATTGACGTATTTATATTTTATTTTATATTTATAATATTAATGTAATAATTATATATTTAAAAAATTGTTACAAAAATCTACTTATATTATTAAATATATATATATATATATATATATATATATATATATATATATATATATATATATATATATATATATATATATATATATATTATTATTATTATATATATATATATATATATATATATATATATATATATATATATATATATATATATATATAATTATTATTAAATATATTTTAGTAGACTTTTTGTAACATAAAAAATGTATTTATGAATATGGCATGCATTGGCCTTATATTTGATAAATGCAAAGTGTATAGTGACCACTTTGTCCTCACAGTAGCCTTAAGCTAACCCTCTACGGTCTCTTCACAGCTGCTCTGTGTTGAACGTTAGTGGGCCGTGATGTTTATGTGTGGGTTGCATTCCTCTCTAGGTCTGCTCTGAACGCCACACACATGCCCCCAGAAACCCTTCCTGCCCCAAATCACAACCTTGAGGGTTTCCAACCACATGTTACCCTCAGGAGGTAGATGCTCTTACCACTGCTAATATTTCAATTCATGAGCGCTTTTCTTCATCAAGAACGTGAATTCTGTGGTCAAGGGAAAATGCTTTAGCCAGCCAATATGAAACCGTTGACATACTTATCCTGAGGTAAGGTAGCAGAGGAAACCATCTTTCACCTAATGAATCAGTATGTCCTGCTGATTTCTAACAGGATCTTCAGCAGATGAAAAAACCTGAGAATATATAGATGATTTTCCAGCTATAGGCTAGAGAAGTTTTTGTTTTTTTTAAATTATTTTTCTCATTTGTTTGTTCTTTTGTATGTATATTTGTGCGTGTGTGTGTATATATACAAATGTATGTAAAATATTAATAGCACAATCTGTACCACCTTCTTTCTTCTTACATGCACTTTTGAGAAAAGTTTGGGACAGAATTGTTGTTTGTGGTAGAAGTGATGACACAACTAAACGACTTCTGATATGAATCATCTGTGCATAAATATTGAAATGATTTCACTCCGTTTTAAACATGTAACAAGGAATTTTATCTTATGGGTATATATATATATATTTTATCAGAATATACAAATTGTTTGGATTTGTATATAAATTTGTTTCGTATATTGAATGACGCTCTAAGCTCGATGGGTTTTGTCATTGCAGATCCACAGAGAGACAGAGACATTTTATTCAGTTGATTCCAGTCGAGATGCTGGACTCGAGGAGAAGAAATCCACTTCAGTGATTTCAGGTAACCAAATAAGTTCTTCTAAACTGCTTTTGCTTCATAACCCTCATTTTTGAATATCAAGTGGCGACCCAAATGTTAGTGGGTTTTGAGGATGTACATGTGGGCTTCTACGCAGTTTGCCTAGCTTCTTCCAAGTGATGCATGCATGCATTTAATCCGAAATACCACAGAGGTTGTTGCACGCCATTTGACGTCAACAACACATTGCATCACGTCAGTCTAGTAGTTGTTTGTTAAAAGTAACATCCATAACAAAACACAAAACTTCTTTTATACATCTTCCAGCACTCTACAAAGAAAGCATGCCCTCTTTGCTCAGACTGTGTGTCTGTGTGTGTCCAATCTAAATAGTGCCCACATTGTGTCGCATGGGAAACTGCATACACATCCTCCAAAGACTAAATGAATGTCTTCCTGCCGACACAAAAGACTCCACTAGTCAAATAAGATCATCTATTTAAGTAGATGACATCAACATCCTGTCTGCGATGATTGCGAGCAGAAATGCAACACAATAGATAGAAATGAGTAACTTTCAGACTGGTCTGTTTTCTTTTCTATTTATTAGTCTTCATTTGCTCATCAGTTCTCTCATGTTTTTTTTCCCCCCCCCAGAATTCTCCCCTTCGACTCCTTCACCCGAGAGTGTACTTCACAAAGACTCTGCGAGCACCATGCGAGGGTCCGCCAGCGATGGAGACTCTCTGTTTAGCCAGGACTTGGGCGAGGACAGCGTTTTTAATAATAAGGTGGGTGCGGATTTGTCTTGCTTTTCCCATATCACCCAGTTCCGTGTTTGGTTTTTAAAGCAGAGTTGCTATTTGTTTTGTTTCTATGTCACTTTACCATGTGAGGAACCCCTCACTTGAGCCCCGGCCAGATAAAGCAGTTATGTAATATGTCTCATTTTCAGCGGTGCTCCTCTACACACAAAATCTCGCTCCACTGACGTCAAGTCATGTGACGTGAGCAGATGAGCAGGCCAAGGCCACAATTATGACTGCATACTCAGACATGCTTCATCCTAATTTCGCAACTCCTCTAAGAGTTTCCCTGAGGAATCCTCCACCCTTTAACTCCTTGCTGTTTAACTCAAACTTTGACACTTAAGTGTTGTTTTTAGCAAGTTAGCAAGTGAGCTGTTATGTTTTCTTGATATATATATCCCTTAATATTTTGTTCTAATCCTACTTTGAGATGAGGAATGGCCTAACTCATGTCATTTTTATGTAGAATGCTTGCTAACCTAAGTTGAGGTTGTGTTGAAAATGTTTTTCTGACCATAGTTGAGACTCAAATGTAGAGCATAACAGTAACCACCTACTTTTTTTTTAAACAGATAAAACAATTTTTTCCCATATTTATTTTATAAGAATGTCATTGTTACAGAGTAGCTAGCCATGGACCACACTGAACACATTTGAGGTGCATTGTCATTAAAAATGTATACATGGAGAAAATTTGAAGAAAATTAACAGAATTTGTATTCTGTAGAGTAGGCTAAGCAGCTAGCAACATGCAAAGCTAAATGATTGACCAGTTAGGTTGATCACAAATTGAGTACACAATGAATTTTAGTTTTTTCTCATAAGCTAACATTAATACGACCCAAAATTAGCATAATTTTTGCTCAGTTTTGAAATTGCACATGGAAATTCACGTAGCTTGCTTACAGTTTCTCTAAGCCCCGAAAGCAGGTAGAGTCACTTCACCTAAGCTTGACTTGTGTTCTGGAAGTGTTCTTTTCCCCTTCCAAAGCTCATAAAGTCATCTATTATGGTTATTGTAATGTAGCCGCTAGCTCACCACACCCCTTGCTTGACTGCAGTCCCAGCATGCGAGGAAACTAATGAGTCGCTGTGAATGGAAATGAGTGTCAGAGCTGTGTGTTTCTGTGTTATGTAAGCTTTACAAGGATGGAAAGAACTCTCGAGACTTCATGGGGTTTGCAGAAAGAAAAAAAATTGATTCTGCTTGTATGTAAACTACAGATGTAAAGGTGGCACGTCATTAGCACTCATCTGCAGAATTCACATGTGCTTGTCCTAACCAAGTGCAATGTGTGATTGATTGTTTTTTTTCTTTTTTCTTTTTTATTTTGCAAACTCTAAATCCAATTCTACTCTTCTTTCTCCATCAAAGGCTGAAGACAGTGTCACAGTCACCAGTGGTGTGTCCATGTCCTACTCGTCCTCCACAGACGACACCTCTAGCTTTGGGACCCCTAGCGCCATCTCTCAGGCCAGCACAGAAGCTCCTACATCAGACCCGTGTCAGGAAAAGCCCACATCTCCTGGAGCATCAGGAGAAACAGAGGAGGAAGAGAAAAAGGACCGCTTGACAGAGGTCCCGGAGCGGTCGGCCATTTTACGGACCTCCATACGGTCCCTATCCCCTTTCCGCAGGCACAGTTGGGGCCCCGGGAAAAATTCAGCAGGGGAGACTGAGATTAGTCAACGCAGGTAATCTCTTCCATTTAAAATTAAGGTTTGAGATGTAATCCAAAGTATGCAAAAACCATCCTAAGGTGAAGCTAAAATCAGCTGATCACTAGCTTGCCCAGGTTGGGAGAACACTGTGACCAGCTTAAACTAGCTTGTCCGCCGGGGGTCCAGTGTGGTACAAAATTTGAAAATCCTGAATGCCTTTAAACACTGAAAGGTAGCCTTCAGAATGACTGTTCACAAACATGAATTAACTAGAGCTATGCTAAGCTACCAGGCTAGTCGAGTAGCGATAAGTTGAGAAAACAAAACAACCTGGACATCTTTCTCTAGGTAACTAAAATATAGCATTTTGAGTTTTTATTTTCTAGAAATAGGAGCTAACTCCTATTAACAATTTTAACTGACTAGCGGTATGCTAGCTACCAGACTTATTATTTTAACTATATGCTCAAATAGATTAACATGTAAAGAAACCTTTTTTTTGTGCGCTTAACATGGCTTAAAATAACACTTAACATGGGTCTCATGTCACTTTTTTTTCCCTTGAGAAATGTGATAGACACCCCACATTTTCATTTCCTCTAAATCATCTGATAATAGGATTAAAGCATTATTACCAATAAACCACCCACCTGCTGCTGAAATGTTCATTGAAATCTTTATAATGCAATCAGATAAATGCATGGTATATATTTTATATTTGAGTTTATACTCAAAACTGAGCAACTTTCATCATCTTGGCATTTTTTCAGCTTTGTATACAGCTCTGAATCATTTGCAATGTGTATGTGACTGTTTGTGAAGGGAAATCCCAGTAGTGTGAGGGCCCTTCCTCTGAGGGCTTTGTCAGTAGGCAGCTGTTCTGTGAGAAAGTTGTATTTAGGTCACACAGGACTGTATTCCTACTCATAATAAACACTGACCTCAAGAAAGAAAAGAGGAACATCATGGTTTACATCATGGTGTTGTTTTTTTTATGTAAACTATATTCATTACCAATTTACTTATTGTGCATATATATGTGTGTATATATATGTGTGTGTGTGTGTGTGTGTATATATATATATATATATATATATATATATATATATATATATATATATAAGATTTATTGTATATCTATTTTAAACCAAAAAACACACCAAAACCAGAATCATTTTATCACGTTGGCCAGAATGTGTAGAATTCACAGCATTATTTTTTTGTATTTAATACATTTGTAATTAGTCATTTGTAATTTATTTATCAGCTATTGGTATAAATGAAAAGAGATTTTTTTTTTATTCATAATCCTAGTAAACATTCTTAGGGCTGTCAATCATCTCATCAATTCTTCATATTAATTTTGATTAATTATTTCTGTCCATTGATCTACTCCTCATTATATTCATCCATCACTATTTCCAGTACGGCACGAGGTGAAGTGGAGCGCAGGTCTGTGGGTCATAGGAGAAGGTACCACTATCCATTTTCACTCTTTCCACTCAGGGGCCCCACCAAGTCTTTTCTGAACAGCCCATGTAAAAATTTGGAGAAAATAGTATGCTGGGGGAAAAAATAAATTAAAATCTCCTAAATACAGTACCAACCGAGATACTATTATGGTTTTTATTAGAATTTTTATTTAAATGTAAAGTTTGTCATTTTATTGTTTGACTTTTTTTATTGTACGTATGTAGTGTTTATAACATTTTAATTTCGGATCCCAGCCAACTAGCTAAAAAATACATTTACGTTTTGTTGTTGCATTTGAGAAATATGTAACAGTTTAAATGTCCAAGGGCCTCTTTTAGACCTTGTACTAACAAGTTCCTCTCTTGTCTTTCTACACATTCCTTTTTCCATTTATCCATCCATCCATCCTCCATACATCCATCCATCCATCATCATCCTGAATTTTGTGCACTCAATGAAGCATGAGCTGGTGTCCTTCAGTTGTCCTGCGCTCAGAAAACGACGAAATAAATGAAAGAAGGTAAAGGAAGACAAAAAAGTGTCTAAAACCTTTGTACTTCTTGTTGTGGTGTGATGCAGCATGAACTGCTTGACGGGAGCGCAAATGGTGTGTTGTAAAGACAGTGGTGTATATGTGCTCATAGTCGGTTGAGTGTTTTAGTCTACTTCCTCTCTATGGTGCAGTCTTCTCGACTCTCCGGACAAACTTCTGAGACCACAAACACTGTTGCAGTCATTTCCGTTTGCATACATTGTCTGAGACAGAAACTATCGGTCACTTAACGTTTTTTAGCTGGAAATGTAGATTTAACTACATTGTCCCAGCAGGTATTTATTAATATCAACCATGACTAACATACTGATCTGGATCTCAAAACCTGATGAGAGGTGAGATTTTTTTTTTTGGTCTTACCACATTGCACCTCGAGTAGTTATACATACATACTCTCGAAAAAGTATTTGAATACTTATGTTGCACTTGAATTTAACTTAGCAAACAAATTATGATCTTATTTTTCGGAGTAATTCTGAGTATAAAGCAAAACGCATGACACATTATTAATGTGTAACAACCAGAAGTATCCAAATATGTGTGCTCTTAATTTTAACTGTATATCTTTAGTTTTTCTCATTTAAAACCTAACAAATAACTTTTTTTTTTTAAAAAACTGAATGTGATTCGGTGACATTCTAACTTTTTTAGTATTCAAATATTTGTTTTGCTTTATTTTTCACCATGTGGAGAATGGTTAACCATTTCTGTGGCAGAGCTTGAATGATTTTACTTTGAGGAAATGTCAAAGGCTGGTGGTATAGCATGAGTTAATCTTTGATTAGTTGCTGATGGCGAATGAGAAATCCAGTGAGGGTCAAGCTTGTATTGTCATCATTTGCTAGTTCACTTGTGCTTGTTACTTTTTGTGGGGTTTTTTTTGTGCATGTGAATTTGATGCATCTAGTATTTTCTTAGAATGTCATAGGGTGACCGTACGTGCCATTTTTCCTGGACGCATCCATATGCTGATTCGTCTGCACGCAAACGAAGCCAAAAGCTAGATATTTTAGGCAATATAGAAATCCTGGCCAGGACGCATCCAGGGAAAATCGCTGTTATGGTTACCTTAGAATGTCACCCACATCAAGGGAAAATGTGAATGAAAATGGTGATTCGATGTGTGCATGTGGTCACCTATTTATCACTTCATCTATTTATCTATTTATTGAAGTGCAATAAAATTCAATCGTAATCAAATATGAATTTTCACAGCTACAGCCTGGAAGGACTTGCAGCAGAGAAGGAAGGAAGGAAAAGCCTTAATCAGTGCATGGGGGAAGTCAGCCAGGAACCAAACTGTCCAATGAAGCTGGACCGAGAAGAGAGAGGCTCACTTGTGTCCCTGACAGAAGAGGAACAGGAATCAGACCTGGGCGACTGCAGCAGTTTGGACAGTCAGGTGAAGTACCATATTAGTATTATTACACACATCTACATATATTATTAGTATTAAATGCATTTTTATAACAACAATGTTTAAACATTTAATTTAGCCATAAAGATGAAGCCATTTATTTCTCATGCATCAATAGTTTATATTGACTGTCAAGGTCCATTTGATAGAAACAGTTAGAAAAAAATATGACTGACAATCTGAAATCTGATGTTTTGAAAGAAGACAAAAAAACTGCAATGCATCTGCAGATTTTCCCATTTAATTTAGTAGTCTTAATTCCATTGCATTTGTTAATTGATTTGTTTACTGCTTTCAGAAGTCCATCCAGTCCGGACGAAGATGTGTCCCACCTTCACAACCCTTTCTCACCAAGTCTGTCTCCATGTTGGCCATCAGTCACAAAGACCTGGATGGTGAGTTTAAACACCTCTCCTGTGTCTCATTGTGCCACTCTGCGCTCTGCAGCACTGCTCTGGGTCCTATAGTGACACATTTACACATTACACATTTAAAACAATTTTAGAAGCTTCAAAAGTGCTTTTAGATCAGATGTTGCAGAGTTCAGAGTTTCGTTTTTTTCTACTGGTCTCTTGTGGTAAAATAAGGAGCGGAAATGGCCGGGCATATATAACCACACACTGACCACTCACCTCCTGTCAGTCATATCTAACACCCCATTTCGTGTCCTGGGATCTTTATACTACAAAAATATCCTGTATCAACTGGGATTGTTGGTATTCTTCAACTCGCCACATGTGGACCTCCCGTGGTTCCCTTTCACTGTGGTGTCACTTTAAGGGAGTGGACATGTACTGCCAGTGTTTTAGCAGTCAGTTTTATTATAATTCCTGCTTTGATCTTTTTTGCTCATGTGATCATGGAACCTACCAGCAATCGGACGGCCGCGACCCAAGCGACGTATCTCCTTCTCCTTCAGCATCTCGCCCATGCTCCCCAAATCTAAAACACTCTTTTCTATTGGCTCTTCATCCAGTGATGAGGAGGAGGCAGTCAGTAAGTAAAAGAATATCCCACAATGCCTGGCGTGGCCCTGCCCGACCCCTGCTTAATATGAAGTGTGTCCCTCCTTTGTGTCACTAAGTTATTGATCAAATTATTTCTAAAACACCCATTCGATCATTTTATTTATTTTTTTAATTTTAATTCTATTGTCCCATGTGTGGTTGAGTTTTATGGTTTTGAGTTTCTTACTGTACTTAAGGGTTAATACAAAATGATAAAAACAAATAACTGAGGTGCCAAAACTAATGAAACGGCTTTTAAAATTTCTATGCAATAACTTAATGAACTTGTACGTATGATGTGTATGTCGTCTGCTGATGCAGTGGTTGTACAGTACAGAGAATCCTTCGAGGAACGTTAAGGCTCGGTGAATTAGTACGCTGAATTATAATACATGTGGTTTAATAGCACAGATATTTCAAAGTGCATTGCGCCCTTGAGTATCGAGTTTTGTTACAGCCGCTGTAACACAGTAGTAATGCACGGCGGATGTGTGTGTTTGCAATGCTTTCGATTCAAATTCTTTTAAGCCCCTCATCTGACAGAAAAATGGTATTATACACATACTTTTGCTCAAGTCATTCATTCCTGTGGATTATTGGACGAATGGATAGCGGGTCTCCCAAATGAGACATTGCCACGTCTGTATAGTTCCTTTCCATTGGCTCCATCTCTTTCCGTGTCTTTCAAAGTCATTCAGAGCCGCATAAACACTTTTCATAGCACTGCTTATAGATTTCACAGCTGCTTAAAGCTCTTTTTAAATTGAAAAAAAAAAGGCTGTTCTGTTTTTATTAACTGTAACTTATTGGTACAAAAACATTACAGAAAAAATTGTAATAAGTATCTGTCTAATTTAGTTTCAGGATTATTTGACATTTTTTTAGAACGTTAATATCCCTTGTCTTTTTCAAGTTTATTATACAGAGTAAGTTATACTGCCCCTAAAGGCTAAATGCAGTAACTATGCCAAGACTGGAACTTTAAATAAATGTTTAAAAGTTTGCTATATAGTTTAATATCATTCTTTACAACTTTTTTTCTTTAACTGTGCAGAACATTATCAATCATTTCATCTCCCAGAGTTAAGCTTTTTGTGGTTGCAGCACAATGCAACGTTTTTCTTTTTTTGGGTGTTGTACAGATGTGGCATTTTGCTTGAAGAATTGCCTTTGTTCTCTGCAGGGCTGTGCCTTAGAGTCTATTCACGCTATAAAACTTCTTGTGTAATTTATTTTTGTGTACAGAACTCCTGCGGCTCACTGAAAAGTGATTAATAATGTCAGTTGTTGTTCTGTGGTCTCGTTTATGTCGTTTAGTTAGTCATAGTCTTGTGTCCAATGTACTTTTGGTTTAATCGTTGTTTTTTCTCTCTCTTCACAGGTACATCAGGATCATTAGAGTACAGGTATGACCCCCGCATCACATGATAATTGGCTATGTTAAAGTCTAAGCATTCATTCATTTATTGTATTTATTATATTTAAATATTATATTCATATTTTGATATTTATTTATTTAAGCTTTTTGTCAGTTTTTTGGTATTGAACAAAGAAATGTGAGCCAGATTTAAACTTAAATATATATATATATATATATATATATATATATATATATATATATATATAGACCTTAATATGCTCATGTTGTCTTATTTTTTGTACTTATACTATGCTCTAAAACTCTTTTGAGTGTGTAACAAATGATAGCATGCTTTGGGACATTTGGGACACAATTGACATCCTGTCATAACTTTATCTGACCTGTCAATCATCTTGTCACAGTTATCATCTATAATTTATATCATTTCTTTTCCTGGAGTGAATTAAAGTAGTGTGTACCGTTGGCAGACTTGTTTCAACACACTACAATTTAGGGCTCACTAATTCTAATTTTAAACACCATTAGAATGGATAGTATGTGGATTAGGATGCAGCACCAGTTACAAATGTTCCCATTTATCTTTTGTGTCATTCAGTATATCAGAGGAAGATCCGGGGCCATTGCGGAGTGACAGTGAAGGAAAGGTTGGAGGAACCAAAGTGAGCAGGACCTTCAGTTACCTCAAGAGCAAGATGAGCAAGAAGAACAAGGTTGGTATACATTTACTTATATATATATATATATATATATATATATATATACACACAATAGAGCTAAAGGTGCCATTGGTATTATTTACATCTAAACCACTAGATGGCACATAAATATGGTGTACATGCAAGATGCACTTGTATTTATATATTTTTCTGTTTATTTTTTTATGCTGTAGATTTAAGAAATGAGAATAGCTAAAACAAAAAATGCTGACTTTTCCATTTGTTAACATGACATTTGTTAAATTCAGATGGTAAATATCATATATTATGTTGGGTGTCCATATTAAAGATAATCACCATGTTTAGAATGAAACCATCGTATGATTAACATGTTTTATAATAAAATATCATTTGATTTTACTATAGTAAATGTACATTTATTATTGGCAGCCCTAAATTGTTTTCAGAATGTTTGCTTATTAAAATGATTTCTGTATTTAAAAAAACAAACAAGTAAATAACCTTTATTTGATCTGAATGAATATATATATATATATATATATATATATATATATATATATATATATATATATATATATATATATATATATATATATATATATAAATAGAAATAGAAATCTTCCTCTCTTATCTAAACCATCATAGACCTTACTGGAACAAATGTTATCTTTTTAGTTTGCCACATAACATGCTGATCTAATGGTGCTCTTTGATGCAGCAGCATGCACCTGCTATTTAAATTTGAGTTTTTCTTCCTGTGGTTCTTGTTGATTATGAGGTTGCTGATGGTGTGAAAGCTCTCAGCAACCCCCGCTTTATCTGAAGTTGTTAGAGCGCTTGCATAGTTTGCTCTTGCTCGGGCAAATTTGTGCATCTGTCGTATAAGGGCTTTCGCAGTAGGGAAGTTCAACAGGATGTAGAAGCAAACTGTGGTCTCTCTATGGCTCCATTTAAATGTATTCGCTAACACTTAAGCTTTACAGCTCACGCAATTCTGTGAAAACAAATACATGTTAAAATCTATGACTATGACAGTTTCTTTATAAATGTCCACGTAAATCAGCCATATATGGTATGTTTTTAAACACACTTTTTTTTTTGACCTAAGAAAATTTATTTGCTGCATGCATTTTTTTTTTACATAGACGACGTGGTAAGTAGGCCAATGATGTTACAAGTTCACTTCAGGTCTTAATTATCTCCAATGCTGATTAGAATTTTGATCTATATTTAATTGCCTAAATCTGACAGCACAAACAGAAAGCTGCCTCTCATATTAAGGAGGATCTATGATAAAAGGAAGTGCACTGTATCTTTAAGTTGAGCCCCAATGTGAAAGACGACAGAAAGAAACTGCAGTCACTTCCTCTGGCTGGCTCGCCTGCTCTCCGTCATGGGAACTTATGTGTTTGTGCAAACAAACTTTTAACCTCATCTGCCGTACCTTCAGACCAGCGCACTCACTGGCTACCTTGCATCAGGAATGTCTACAATATGTCGTAGGTTTTTACCGCAGGGTCGGTCACTGAAGATCAAGAATACTCGTGGTCTGGTTGAGGTAAGACTGTGTTCCTAAGAGAAGATATTAGGTTAGCAATAGACATTTGTCTGACGTCCTGTTTTGATGTTTTAGAGGTTTGATTTGCGAGGTTTTGATTTTTTCTTTTTATCCTTTTGTTTCACTCCAGTTGAGAATGGTGTGAATTACATAAATCACTTGTGTTGTTGAAGTAGTGATTTTTTTACTTTTTTATTATTATTATTATTATTATTATTATTCTTGAACTTGTGTAGACATGTTTATAAATTTCAGCCATGTTTAAACTTTTTGGGAAGTGCACTTTGACCCTCTTCCTTCCTATAATGTTTGTAGCCGAATACTTTTTTTTTGCAGTTGTTATGATATTAAACCACCCTTCCATACTCGCTGGAATACTAGTTCATTAAGCAGCATTTTATTTGTTATTGGTATGAATAAGTTATTAAGAATCAAACAGTTTTTAATCGTTTTAGTTGAATGCTGACAATTCTTTGTTTTTCCGTTGTGGCTTGTACTTGATTGCAATCTTGGTCATTTGCAGTCAGGGTGGTCTTTGAAAATGGCTACAGTCTGTGGTTAAGCAAATCACTAATGGAGGGTGAGCATGCTGTGGTTTTCACACTTCATACAAGGTGTCAAAGACAAAAGGAATAGGACAGTGCTTTGATGGATAGGTAGGTATTTGAGAGGTGGATCCTTTTCTTTGTAGGTAGAGGGTAGGTAGATGGATGGATGAGACTGATGGGCGGTAGATGGATAGATAAATGTATAGATAGGTAGATGGATATGTAGATGAGTAGATAAGTTGAATGGGCATATGGGTGAGTTGGTTGACAGATGGATGAGTAAATTGATAGGTACATAGATGGTAGGTAGATGAATGGCAACTTGGTAGATGGATTGATGGGTAGATAAATTTCTCGGTGGATGGATGGAAGGATGGGTAGATAGACTGGTAAGTAGATATGATGTTGAGAACAGAGATGATACTGTAAATGTGATATTGAGGATGGATTGATGTTGAGAATATATGAAAGTGTGCTCATCCCTGCAGCTGAAGATGAATGATGAATATGAATGAAAGTATCGATCGTGCAGCTGATGAGGTTTCACTGTGCTCTGCTGACACTGGGAGTTTTATGATGGATGCGCTTCGCCCCCATTTAATCTCCCATCTGGGCTGGGACCTTGCTGTAATTGAGTCTAATGCACAGCTCGGACTGTCTGAAAGCGCTCTACATCACACATCTACGCCCTGATTTATTCGTTCACCTTTTGACATGTATTTTGCAGGAGAAGGAGAAGGACAAGAATAAGGAGCGCGAGCGAGATGCCAAAGACAAGGAGAAGAAAACCTTAAACGGGCATCTCTTCACTGCGGTCATGACCGTACCCACAATCCCCTGCCAGCAGTGCAACAAACCCATCAACACTAGAGATGCCTTCCTCTGCACCAGTAAGTGCTCATTAAATACAGAACCCTCTTTTACTCTGATGTTCTCCATTTTCTACTTGACTGATTTCTACAGTTATTTTAGTTTTTTATTTTGTTCACTCTTCTCATTTTCTTAACTTAAGACTTGAATCTTTTCCTCTCTACTTTTCCCTTTTGTTCAACTTTATTCTGCATTCTACTCTTATTTTGTATAATCTTTATACACATACCATACTCCTATTTTATACTCTACTTTAAACTATACTCTGCTCTCTATTCTATACTCTTATTTTATTCTGTATTCTACATTCTTCATCTACTATTTGCTGTATTAACAAACTCCTTTTATAACACTTCTGTAAAATGAGGTAAAGGCGTATTTGCTATGATAAAAATACAAACTTCATATGCTACATTTTACATTTTGATCTAATTAATTTGAATGTATTTGGATTGGTATCAATTGTGTAGATATTCAATTAAATTTATGCAAAAAGAAAAGTAAAACACTGATCTGTTCTATTCGGTTACTTATTTTGTTTTGCCACAGGCTGGTGTCTTTTTTTGGCACTTCCTCCTTTACTGTCATTTGCAGCGCAGTCGTGTATAGAGTTTAAATTACCGCTGTGAAACTGTTTTTTTGCAGAACTTTGCTTCACGAGAAATTGACACAGGAAGTCGGCTAAATAAATTTAGTTCCATAGAGAAAATGCCCAGATTGCCTCTAGAAATAAAAAGCTGTTTTAATTAGCCAGTCGGCGACAGCTTCTGAGTTTTAGATAAGTAATTGAGATTTAAAGCCGTGCATGAGCAGATTTCTGGAGAGACACGGTTGGGCACTATATGTGTGGAGAATCGGGTTAATGTGTGTCTCAGCGTGAGCAGAGTTTCAAAGAAAGTAAGGGGGAAAAATAAAGGAATAATCATGGCTATCTGCCCAGTCAGGCCTTACACAGTGTTGCATCACTCAGTGGCTCCACCCGCACACAGCTGGCGAGGCTCAGCGCTGCACCGAGGCTAGTCAGTGTGCTGGAACATCCTGTCAGCGCACCGCTGCCGCCATTGCTCGCTCTGTTTATTGTTCTCAGAGGATGTGCTGGCAGACTCATTACCGTTTCCTCTTGTTTCCCAAAAGTGACTGATGCGCGAGACACTTTCAGTCAGTTTGATCAGGTCTCCGAAAGTCAAAAATCGTAATACTCTGCCATTAAATGCTAAATACATTTTCTCGAGAGAAAAAAAAAAGATCCCGCATTTAGGAATGAAAGTGTATGTTGCTTTTTTTATAAAATAGTCGCTTTCCGTGACTGCGTGGGGTTTGTTGTAGAGGTTCTGTGGGAGTGGGGAAAGTTATCACAATCTCTACGCCTTCAAACATGTAGGCTGTTGAAGGTCTGGCAGCCCTTGATACCATCATGCAGACGATCTGAGATTATGTGTAGTTTTGTTTTTAAAAGACTGTAAATCTGTTTTGGGTGTGTCTTAACTACTTTTGCGGTCATGAGGTGCAAAGTACACTGACGGAGAAAAGCAAAAGCAGGTCTGTGCAGTTATGTTTTGACTAAGTATTAGCATTAACATTAGCATTTTTGCTTAACACATTGATGGCAAATCTGTGTAACATTTAAAGTGACCAAGTATTGTCTTTTGAATTTTCAGTTTCATTTTTTTAATATTTAACTTCTGAAATACACCATTTTAGCTTGCTTCCGTAGAGAAAAACAGACTTGGCACGTATACTTACAAATCTTTCAATGTTCAAGACTAGTAATGACTAGAATTGTTTGTGGTTAAATTTGTGGTAAACAGCTAAAAAAATCAGCTTTTTAGTAGAGGTGGAGCCACTCAGGAAAAGGCTAATCTCAGTCTTTCCAACACAAATGGAGAGGCAGGAAATGGCACTGTGTTTGTTACAGTGCCACTTTTCTTCCAGATGCCTATTTTGTTTTCCAGCTTCAGGCTTATTCCATTTTCTTTTGGATAATAACAAATGGAATATCAGACTAAACTGATGGATAAAGGCCTGTGCATTCAGTATTGACAGTACTGTGTGTGTGTGTTTGTGTGCTTTCAGATTGCAACGCACAAGTCCATAAAGGCTGCAGAGAGAGTCTTCCTGTTTGTGCCAAGGTCAAAATGAAGGTATTCCATTGTCTTGTTTCTCATATGACTGTCATAAACGGTAAAACTTTTGCATGTTTAATATGTTCTTTTGCTAAGTACTGCCAGTTTTATAACCAAAACTGTAGAAATAACTACAAAAATCTGGCAAAGTTTACCACAAATACAAGATTCTGTCAGTATTTACTTTTTCTCCTGTTTTTCCAAACAGTTTTTTAACATCGACAGTTTTGATTTTTGTGTGAAATGCTTTTAATGCTATAGCGTAGATCTATAAAGATTCTTTTCAAATATTTCTTTCAGCAGCAAAAACAGCAGCAGACCGTTCCAGATTCTGCCTCGACACCTGGTGTCACGCTTAGAAGTAAAAGTAAAGTCCTCATATAATCACGTATTTCATGGTTTATGTATTTTTGCTTTATTGCACAAACATGACCGTGTCATCTTGTTCATTTGTTTAGCCCTGCCAGCACGGGATCGTCCGTGGTCGGCCATCTCTGTTGCCGATGATCAGCCCGCTCCTCTCGCCCCTCCTCGGAAAAGCCCCAGCAGTATCATGTCTTTCAACAGCAACCCGCTGTCCAAGAGCATGTCCATTAATAACATAGCAGGGTAAGTGCCAGTGCTAGCTGATAAAATACAGATTTTTTTAGATTTAATATCGTAATTGCTTTTAAAATCACTGTTTTGCATAATTAAAAAAAAATATTTGTAAGAATATAACTCATTATTTTTGGCCTTGATATTGATTTTGACCTCACAATATTCTAAAATCAATAAAGCATTAAAACATGAAACCTATAATGTGTCCTATCTCTTTGCACATTCAGACAAATGGAAGACCCTCCTCTAAAGAGTCTGAAGTTTCTGTCCCAATCGACCGACTCTCTTCACAAGACCAGTAAAGTCAGTGAGTCCACCGAATCTCTTACTGATGAGGGTAAGTCATCATCATCATAATTATTTACAGTGCGGTTATTCATAGTTCAATTATTACATTTTTTACAATTGCAAATACTACTAATAATAATATTATTTATCTACAATTGAAATAATTTAATTATTATTATTGTTATTATTATTTTTTTTTTTTTTTATTTATTTATTTTTTTACTTCTTTTTAATTTTTTGCCTGCAATGATTAAATTGGTCAGTAAAGAAATTACATTTTCATTTAGATTTCAAATAAATGGTGAATCCTGAAATAAAATGTAGGCCTACTATGAATTCCCAAAATATTAAGCATCTTAGCTGTTTTCAACACGTGCTATTACATCACAAATTGCAATTTCAATAAAATAAAAAAAACAGCTATTTTAAATTACAGTAATATTTCACAGTTTTTAGTTTTTGGTCAAATAAATACAGCCTTGGTAAGCATAATGGTCTTCTTTCAAAAACATTATCATTATCAAATGCTATTAAGTGACATTTTGCTTTATATAAATCAAATTAAATGTATATAGTCTAGACAACAGCATTGTTCTAATCGTCTTTATGGCAGGTACAGAGATGATGGACAGTCAGTTGATGGGAGAATTTGAAGCTGATGCCAAAGAGCTGGAAGCAGATTCTTGGAGTTTTGTGGTAGACAAGAAATTCCTGAAACAGCTTAAAAAGGATGTTATTAAGAGGCAAGATGTCATCTATGGTAAGAGTCACACCAGACCCTCCCAAGTTTTTGCTTTCACTTTCAAACATTGTAAACCGTATTGAAACTGTTTGTCACTGACAATGAGGTCACTGTCACAGTCATGTGATGAAAGTTTCTGTCTCCTCTCATTATTAGAACTCATCCAGACAGAAATGCACCACGTGAGGACCTTGAAGATTATGGCTGATGTTTACAGTAAAGGCCTGCTTAGAGAGGTTCAACTGGAGGCTCAGACTGTTGATAAGATGTTCCCCATGCTAGATGATGTTCTGGACTTGCACACACAGTTCTTCTCACAGTTGCTCGAAAGGAAGAAAGAGTCAGGAAGCCAGGAAGAGGGTGGCTTTGTTATCCAAAAGATCGGTGATGTGCTGGTCTCTCAGGTAAGTTGTCAAACTTGAGATTGAACATTGAGAGTGTGCCTCCAAATCTGTAGATTTGTAAGTTCTGGAACATTTAGTATGAGTAACATACGATTTTTGCACCATTTGTTTCTCACTAGTTTTCAGGTTCCAGTGCTGAGAGAATGAAGAAGGTCTATGGGAAGTTCTGCAGCAGGCACAATGAAGCTGTGAACTTCTACAAGGAGCTTCACACCAAAGACAAACGTTTTCAAGCTTTTGTCAAGGTAGCCATCACAAATTATTTTGCCTTTACAAATTTCTCATAGTATAAGAAGTAGGTTTGTAAAATTAGCCTAAGGTATTTATTCTTTTCCTCCTTTTATTTCCTGCTCAAGCCTGAAATTTTAACTGGTCCCATATTTCACATCTGTTTCTGTTTTGCAGAAAAAGATGAGCAGCCCTGTTGTCCGACGGCTAAGCATTCCTGAGTGTATATTGTTAGTCACACAACGAATAACAAAGTATCCTGTCTTACTACAGAGAATACTGCAGCACACGAAAGGTACGACTAGCTACTAGTTACTGTACTGGTCAGGCTATTTTAATACCCTTGTACTCAACTGTAGTGCTCCAGGTAATATTCTGAAGTATTTCATGACAGAAAATGAGGAAGACCATGCCGATGTAACCCAAGGTCTGAAGTTGGTAAAGGAGGTGATTGCTGCCGTGGACAATAAAGTGAACGAGCATGAGAAGAAAAAGAGGCTAAAGGAAGTGTACAGCCGGACGGACAGCAAGTCCATCATGAGGATGAAAAGTGGGCAGATGTTTGCCAGAGAGGATCTGTTACGTGGGCAGAGGTTGATTCACGATGGGCCACTGCAGCTCAAGAACTCTGCGGGCAGACTCAAGGGTGAGAACCAGTGCAATGGGTTCATTGGTGAATGGATATATCAGCAGATAAGAAGTTTAAAAACAATCTCAGAACCCCTTAGCAACCACATAGAAAAACCATCCACAAAACCCTAGCCATCACATAATTAAAACAATATAATAAAACCTTGGACACCCTAGCAACCATGTAACAACAACATGTTAGACATCTTAACAGGACACCTTAACAACTGTATAGAAACACCCTGGCAACACTTTAACAATTCTACAGCAACCACATATCATTACCCTTGCAACTACTTAACAGAACATGTGAAAATGGCTCTCAGAATACCTTGACAACCTTAGCAAATGCATAGCAACCGTGTACAACCATGTAACAACAACATGTAAAAAAAGACCCTCAGAACACATAGCAACACCCCACCATCTACGTAAAAATGAACACCTTAACAACCTTATAGTAACTGCATAGCAACACTCTGGCAAGCACATAACAATGGTTTGTTAAAGACACTAAGAACTCCTTAACAGCTTTATAGCAAAAACAAAAAAAACAAACATATTCCCCACCACATAGCAACACATTAAAAGCAATGTGTAGAAGACATTCCGAACACCTTAACAAACTAATAGCAACTTCATAACACCCTGGCTGGCAGCATTAACAAGAAGCAACCACTCACAACACCGTATCACCGTAACAGTGACATGCTGAGTAGCAAAACTACTCTGAGCACCTTACCAACACAACATCCTAGAACTCACTACATAAAAGCAGCAACATGCTGAAAATTATTTAGAACACTTTAACCACATGACAACACCCTAGCAACCACCCACAACACTTTAGCAGAACAAAACAGCATCTGCAGAACAGCGCCATGGAAACCGTCCGCATTTTAAAATTGTGCTGTTACTTTTACTTCTAACATTTAATTCAGAAAACGTAATTATCTAGTTTCACATTTCAAAAAATACATCGATAAACGGCCTGGTAATTTCGCTGACAAACCGAAGACATGTCTATCACCATAGCAACATACACCCACACTAACACAAACAGGGCCTGTTTTTTAATTTGATGTGTTCTTCTCCAGATGTCCAGGCGTTGCTGCTGAGGGACGTGATTGTGTTCCTACAGGAGAAAGATCAGAAATATATTTTTGCTTCCTTGGTATGTTTATCATTAAACCTCTTCCTCTCTGAACAGCGTGCCTCAAAATTACTTCACACTTTCTTGTTTGGATGCTGTAATGTCTCTGGCGCTCTATCAGTACTGGTTTTCATGGGAAAATTGGCATTTTAAGTTCTCTGGCGCTTTCTAATAGTGTCCCTGTCTCATCATCTTGTTTTCCACTCTCAGGACCAGCGCTCCACTGTCATCTCCCTGCAGAAACTCATCGTGAGGGAAGTAGCCAATGAGGAGAAAGGACTGTTCCTGATAACGGCAGGCATTGAGAAGCCCGAGATGGTAGAAGTATACGCCAGCTCTAAGGAGGAGAGGAACACGTGGATGCAGCTCATTCAGGAGGCCATGCAGTCAATGTGAGTCTCTGAATCAGTTTCTCGATTTATTTACAGGAAGATGGGATGCACAATATATTGAACGAAAACCGCTAACTGTTTTTTATTTTTCAGACAATTCCGAATATTTAATTATATTTTAAGTTTTTACATTTTAGATGTGCTAGTTCATCAAGTTATGCTCTCTAAAAAAAAACAAACCAAAAAAATCTTTAGCATTTATCTACATTTTTTTTTATTTATCTTAAAAAATATTACAAATAATTATAAAAAATTATTCAGGTTAACATAATTGGCAAAAGGTACTTTAAACATCAGAATTTGTGAGAGCTGGTAGTCTTTCTTTACAGACTCTCGATTTCCTCCAGGGAAGGAGATGATGATGAAGGTGTGCCTAGCGAAAACGAAGAGGACAGAAGACTTCAGGAAATCAAAGTCAAGGAGTTGAGAGGTACTTTTCTGGCTTAAAATTACTCAATTATTTGTGTAGATACGGTTTGTTTGGGTTAACAAACCAAACGTACAAAATGTTCATGCTTTAAACAACAAATGCTACC